>NW_007578045.1:136587-336469 GCF_000690725.1 Stegastes partitus | reverse complement strand
AGCAGTTCTTTCCTGGAGGCGTTCTACTGCTCTGCCCTTTAAAGTCCTCTAAAGCTCTTTAAAATTAGGAGGCATTTAAGGTCACTTTTCCCCCCTTTTTTAAAAAGTCTTGTGTGATTGTTGCAACGTGTTTTTGATTACTGTCCTTGATGGAAAATTTCATCTCCTCATTTTATTCAGTATTTACGTACAAGCTTGTATTAGCGGTGGCGTCTATACACGTCATCTCCCTTATACCTTTGTGCAGCCCCACATCAGCAGACGTCCATTTCAGTGATTTACAGATGGCACACAGGTCCACAGCTAACACAGTCTAGCACATTTGATCCAAACTAATTCACATCATTGTCATGCCACTGAACAATGTGCTGGGCAATACCTATCAGGCTTTCTTTCATCTAGTATTCCAGTTTTGTGCTGTTTTGTGAGCACTGCTTTTGTTCTTGGATTGTTTCGTCCATGCAGTGTCCTTCTCATTGCCTTGATAGTCATGGGTTTGCACTGATAATCCATCCTCAAAATGTGCTTGATAAAAGATTTTCTATGTATATTTCAAATTTTCTTGTTTTTGTTTCCTTTTTGGGCTAATTACGTGATAATGTGACCTCATGAAGCCTGTAAACATCAAATGAAGTGGTTGCTGGTGGTACGGGAGGCTTAGCATACGCTCTTTGGTCGATCTGGTCAAAAATTTAGGAACCCCTGCATTACAGTAACTGAAGGACAAAGTTAAGCAGAAGTATACTTTTAGACTGAATAATCATGAACCTCAACCTTGCTAGAAGTTTTTTTTTTTTTTTGGCCTTTTTGCTTTGATTAGATAGGACAGTTGAAAGAGAGACAGGAAAGTGGGGGAGGAGAATGGGGTAAGGGATTATAGCAAAGGGCCATGAGCGGGATTCAAACTCATGACCACTGCATTGGAGACTACAGCCCTGTACATGGGTCACCAGCTCAACCAGGTGACCTAAAGTGGTGGCCCACTGTCTTATACTTCTGAAATATGACTTTGGAGCTTCAACCAAGCTACTGCATGTGTTGCGTTTCCATCCAACATATTCTCTCCAGGTTAAGTCTTCAGTTTGTTGCCTTTTAACTGATGGCAAGTGTTTTGACACATTAGGACAATATATAGTCAGCATCCATTTTCCTGTTATCATTCAACTAGTATGTAATGAAAAAAAGATGGTGTGGAACAACCAAAGCACAAAATTACTCATTTTTGCTCTAATTTTTCTTCTTGCTCTGTTTCAGCTGAGTGAGCATCAATGTGATAAGGTTTATTCGGTTGAACACACTGGCATCATCAAGCGTTCTCATCATGATGATGTACCACCATCATCCTTGCTATCTCTTGGGTCTTTTAAAGGGACAGGCACACTTTCTCCTGCCTCCCATCTCTTTCTCTCTCCCTTTCTGAGCATTTTTTTTCCCTCCAAAGCAGTGCTTCAGTCCGCTCTCCCGTGCAGTGATGTGAAGCTGAGCTGCATATCAGGCTGGAAAGAGTGGCTCCCTTTCTTTCACACTCATTTGATCGGGTTGGACTCCTTGGAGATTTTATGTAACAATGGCTTGAAAATATATGTCACAGGCAGTGCAGTGCAGAGCGTCTATTAGTCAGTGAGGCACACACTCGCACAGACACAGAGGCGTGCACACACTCACTCTGTAGCTCCTGCAGAGATCTGCTTGGTTTGGCAATGCTGAGTCTGACTGAGAACGATGCAGTTCTGCAGAAAGGTGCTCTGCCAGCCGTGTAGTGCCAGAGTCACTTCACCGGAGGAGGACATGGAATACAAGATGGGGAGCTGCATCGGAATCGCACACAGCCAGGTAAACAGAGGATGCTGAGCAGAGGCTGTCTGCAGTGAAGCATCGATGCCTGTGTGACTGAGCGGGGAGAGCCTGTAAAGAGGGGAAGGAATAGATCATACTGGTCAGGAGCTGAGTCTTTCCTCAGGCAACGCAGGGGAGAGAGGTGTATCCTAGTGTTGGAGGAGGGGCGATGTCAGCAGTAAAAAAAAGAAGCTGTGGGGACAGAGCTGGTTGTGAGGAAAGGAGGAGCTCAGTATCAAAGTGAGAGGGTGAGGCTGATCATATGTGGAGGAAGATGGAAGGCAGTTTGACAGATTCCAAAGAAAATGGATTGTGTATATGTATTGATTCATTCAGTAGCTAGAACAACAGGCCAGATAGGAAAGAGCTACACAGCATAACAGGAGGGAATAACTATGTTTGGAATATGCTGTGATGTTTGTCAGGAACAGAGCTGATCAAATGACTGTTATTTATAGGGATGATGATAAGTCTGCTGTCTCCACAGAGTGGACACTCAGCTGAAGACGGCCTGTGATGATGGCTGAAAATAGAGGATCCAAAATTCTGTTCAAACCCTCTGTTGTCAAAATCTCTAACTTTGGCTCCTGTTTGTTATCCTTGGCATCTGTGGGTTTGTGGCTGTGTGAGTGTGTCGTCCTGATGTGTCAATCACTATCATATGTAAAGGTCTGGATGTGCAGGAAAGCTACAGGTGGTATGATTCTATAACAGCATCTGCAGCGTTTTACATGATCAGCCAGGCGAAGCTGAGCTGGAAGGTCTGACACCTCCTGTCCATCTGAGCGGGCCTCTTTGTTTACAATCCCCCCACCTACCACCTCCCAAAGCAGACATGGCTTCTGCAGCTCCAGTTCGGTCTCCTCCCCTCCCTCCCCCTCGATCCTGTCCCCACTTCTGACCCTGTCCGGTGCAAAAATAGCAATGGAGAAACCGGGGCTCCTCAGAAGACAGGACAGAAACATTGGCCTTGACTCTGACAGTAAACACAGACTGGAGGGGTTTGTCAAAGCTGGGGGCAGATACTGAATGTGGAAAAGTCTTTGTTTGCAGTGTGGTGAGTAGCTTGTTGGTGTGAGTTGTGGATTTTAGATTCTTTGTTTTGTTTTTTTTGTCCTTCAGATAGAGGAGGGAAAGGATTAATGATAAGGCTTACACCGTATGACTGTGTAGCTATCATCCCATTTAATGTAATGTAAGAATATTAATGTATTAGTCAGGCTAATGAACATGGTTGTCATCACAACTTAATCTGCTGCAAAGTATAATTACATGCTTTCGCTGGTTTCTTACCTTGCTGAATTAAATAACCTGAGACGTGCTATAGCAAGTTATTTAAAAATTCTATCAGAAATCCAACATTGTGTTTAGTTCCAATGTTTTTTTTTTGTTTTTTTTTGAGTGGTTAGAGAGGTCAGACACAGGGCAGGAAATGGTAAACTCACACTGTATGCGTCTGAGCAAAGACATATGGTGCTCATCCAAACCCAAGAGCTTAAAAGATGGCTTCCCGTTGAGTGATGGACAGGCCATGATGAGGTGAGAAGAGACCTGGCAACGCTCTAATCATATGATTTCCCCACGGTGCTTTCTGCGCTGCCAAAAAGCCCCGAAACACTGCCGCCAGTTAAAGTGCACACGAGTGAGTATGCAGGCTGAAATTACACCCCCATTCACACAAATAGCAAGCGGGCGGGCTTGGCGGTTGAGCTGCTACACCACAAAATAAGTGTGAATTAAGATGCAGGGAGAAGATATTAATTATCCCGTAGGATAATCGCATGTAAGATAAAAAAATAAATAAATAAACAAAGAGTCAAAAATAGAACTAATGATTTGCATCCACAGCTGGACTACGCAGCCTTTGAACTTGTTTGGAGGAGAAGTGTGCATGACAAATTGTGCACAACACTGGAATAAAGTGTAACAGCAGTGAACAGGGCAGAACTCTATTTATAAAGTCTTGCATATTCAGGTCAGTGCTTTCTGACTAAACCATACAGTCCCTGCAGTCATAATAGGAATGCACAAACAACCTTTCAATGGCACGCGTTTACTGCTCAGCTGCAGTGCATACAACAACAGTGCACCAAGCAAAACTGGTTGTCAGAGCATATCTTCAATATATTTATGCATTTAATAAAAAAAAAAAATCCGCCCATGGTTACACTATATTAAGCTGCAGTCCTTAGCTTCAAATAATTTCAGCTTAAAAATGTACTTAATATTTATAATGGATGAGAGATGCTCCTGAATAATTTTGACCACACCTTTTGCGACAGACTGAAAACTGCTGGAAGCCAAGAGACACCACAATCTGTTATTTACCACACGAGGATTATCTTACAGGATTGCCTGACCTCGGTATCACTCAGTTACAAGCACAATTTAACAGACTGCATGTGTAGATGTCCTTATTCTAGGAGTCAGGGCCATTTGTTTGAAGTATTTTAGAGCAGAGAGGACCTGCTATGTAAAGTAACTGCAGCAGGAGATGAATTTGACTAATGTCCCCTTAAAATAATCTCTAGAATAATTTTTTTAAAATAATTGCATGACGTCATTCTCTCAGTGAGGATGCTGTTTTCCTGCTTTTAAGCCCTCATCAGCAGAGGTAAAACCTGCACTTTGGTCCTGGTGGTAGGTCTTGCATCAGAGGTGCCTAATCTCTAAAACAGCACACACACTTACCGTTCTCCCTCACTCCATGCTGGGTCAACCTCATACCAGAGACCTCTAATCCTCAGGAGCATAAGTCTGTGACTGTTGAGGGACCCTGTTCACTCTGTGTGTCTCTGTTCAGCGCTGGAACCGTGGTGTACGCTGACGGTCTTTCTGTTGCCAGTGTCTTTCAGCCAGCTGATGTGAGAGAGCTTGGTCTGGGCAGTTGTTGCCCTGCAGCTGGCTGAGCCATGGGGAACGAGAGCAGCACGACTGAGGAGTTGGTAAGGGCGAGCTCGCTGACATCGGATGGCTGGCATTGCTATTTGCTGCCCCGTGCTCATATACTTAACATGAATTCTTTCAAGCACGGAGGACTAACTAAACTAACACTGCACGATTACTAACTGCGGCTTTAATAAAACACATGGGATCTTCAAAGGATCTGCACTTTGCTTAACTGAGGCTTGTCTAATGAGCATTTAGATAAGATAACGTGCCTTGGTCTGTTATGTGTTTAACTGCTGTACTGTAAAGATATATATTTGATGTGTAATGTGTTTACTGCTACACACCCTGATATCTCCACGCTTGTTGTCCTACAGCTCACTCCTATGATGGGTGAAAGGCAGCTACGGATACCTTTAGTTAGCATCTAGAGGTATTATGCTGCAATTCTATAGACATCTATAGAAAAACAGTGATTTCCACATGTGACTGGAGGACTTCAGCACTGGAATTCAGGATTATCTTAATAGGATTAACGTAAACATTTGTCTCATGAGCTATAGGTTCCATAAACCATACACCCTAAGCTGAATATAGATGTTATATAGATATATGTTTTCCTTTAAAAAAAAAAAAAAAAAAAGCATTGCTGATTTGCTTTCTGGGCACTGATGCTTAATAATGCTTCTATATACAATATTGTGCAGTAAGTTTTTCCCTTAAAAATATATCTCTTGTTGAACTATTTCATTCCCCATTACAGCCAGAAGAGGGCGCTCCAGAAAATGTTGTTCTGTTTCCACCAAAGGAAAATCAAAATGACTCCCTACAGGTACAATATTTGTGTATGAGAGAGTGTGTGTAAGTCTTATATTGGCTTGTGTGCACTAGTGTTTTTACAGGAAACATGAAGCTGCTCTGTAGTGCCCTTAAAATGCTTAACGTAAAACGGGCACAGACATGGGTGACTGTTCTGGCCATTACAACTCAAGTTAACTGCTACTTTCATCACCCTCAGTTGCAGCTAGCATATATGATATATATGTCCACGCCACTGCAGGTGACACATCTGTTTGACTGTGCAGATGTGTGATCTGTGTGCAATTTGCCTGTTAATTTAATTTTTTTTCCTTTTGACATCATAGTGAATTGTGCATGACACTGGACACTGAAACCTCCTGAAGCTTGCAATTTCTTCCAACACTCTTCCCTACCCTTGTCTGGTTTACAGCCTGATTGTTCACTTTGTATAATTGTGCTACAGTCGTCCTCAAATGTATTCATACCCTCTAATTAAAGAAGGGGGAAAAAACAGCTGTCACTAAAATAAGTTGAAATTGACAAAAGTAATAATGAATAAAAATTTTATGAAAATCATGACATTGCTTTTGAATTGTGGTTCAGCAGAAATATATATATATAACTAGCAAACAAGCATGATGGGACCTGTAAACTAATATTTTGTTGACCAACCCTTTGAGCCAATCACTGCAATCAAGTGTTTTCTGTAACTCTCAATCAGACTTCTGCACCTGTTGACAGGTATTTTGATTTTGGCACACTGCTCATCAGCAAAGTGCTCTAATTTGTCCGGGACAGTTTTGTTTTTTTTTGTTTTTTTTAAATATTCTTTTCAACCACAATTCAAAAGCAATGTCTTATTTTACTAAATTATAATTTAGCAAATTTTTATTTATTAGGACTTTTTGCAGTTTCTAGATATTTGAGTGACTATTATGAATTTTCCCCTTTCTTTAATGGAAGGGTCTGAATAAATTTGAGGACGACTGTATGTTTTTTTTTATAAAGCAATGAAATAAGAAAGGTCTGAAAAATGAGCATAAGTTAAATCTTATCTTGTAATTAACTTAATTTTCAGGCAAAATATATGTAAATATAGACAAACGCGATGAATATGTTCTGACTGAGACTGCCGGTGTTTGTATGGCTAGTGGTGATGATGGCAGTGATGCTGCATCTTTGCGTCCCTGAGAGGTCAAAGTTGAAAGAAGATGGCGCTTCTATATGGCAGGAGGATTTTGTAGGTCTCTCCATGTATGTTCTGTTGTGTACATGTAACCATAGTTTTGTTCTTACGCGTGTAACTTGATTCTCTCCTATGGGGTCACTGCAGGCCCGACCCTTGGCCTAATTCCCAGCATTCACCTGCAGAGGCACTATCAGTCAGTCAGCGCAACAAGCCTGAACACACAGCAGCAGCAGGAGGAGAGGGAGGGGAGGAGGCCGGAGCAGAGGTGGATAGGGAAGGACAGAAGAAAGAAAACAGGGAAAGGCAATGAAGGAGGAGGGGATAGACAGAGAGCTGAGTGGAAAGAGTTTACAGTAGAGGGGGAGGAGAATGCTCAGCACTTCCCTGTGACCAGCCCAGTCAAGTCAGTGAGTCCCAGCAGCAGCAGCAAGCAGGAGCAGCAAGCAGGAGCAGTGTGTTTTGTCAGTGCATGGTAGTGTAGTGTTTCTAACGTCCACACACACACTGCAAGAAACAGCTCATGGAAATTTAACAGGGGAGCGTCAGCGACCGAAGAGAGGGCCGGACTGTGGAGAGGAGAGGACAGGAGGAGGAGGAAGTTAGCTGAGTCAGTACAGGAGAGGAGTGGGAGCGTCAGCAGCATGTGTTGCAGCATGTTTGTGTCGTCGTCTGCCCCCTTCAAAACACAGAGCCCTGCAGAGGCTGCCTGTACACTGAGCATGGTGGTGCAGGGGTAGCAGAGGAGCTGCACTGCACTGTAGAGTCACCTTCAGCTCTGCTGGGTAAGTGCAACGCAGGGATGGTGGGATGGAACTTGTACGGTGTGTAATTAAAGGAGATAGGTGTAGCGTTTTACACAGGATAGAGTGGACGTGTTGAATCTGTTTCTTGTTTCAGCGTGTGACTCAGAGAAAAGGCCTGTTCTTGTTATAGCACTGTCCGCTCTCTTGTTTACAACAGTCATGTGTGAAGCATTAAAGTTTTGCTAGCACATGGGCACTGACACATTGTATTAACAGTAAATATTACATTCTTGGCAGTAGGACAAGCAGTAGTTTCCAGGCAACCTGGGCCTGCTTTCTGTTTTGTTCCTGTGGGTTAATTAATAACAGACATTACTTTTGTGTGAGGGTCAAACTAACTGGTTGTTATTTTCCACCTCCTGAGCTTCCATATGGTCATACGTGACCCCAGTAATGACCTTTTAAAGGGCCAGTAAGATGGTGGCAGTAAACTTGGCTATGCTTTTGTGCCTGGTGCCTCTTGTCATTTTTTGTCTTAACATTTCTGAGTTTGTACCTAGAGAGAGGTTGTATGTCGTGTTATTTTCTGTATGTGTCATACATTCAGCTTGTACTCTGGCTTAGGCTGGTTTTGGGCGACAAGGGGAGAGATTTCAGACAGGAAACAGGAAACCCAAGACACGTCAACGTACAGCATCTCATGACAAAACTGTGTTCATCTCTGCATACATGACTGCATGCCTTTTTAAAATCTGATTACGTAACATTAACACAGGAAATAATAGCAGAAGGGAGGCAGTCGGAGTTACAATCTTACCTGCAGCAGTCCTTTTTTGGGTTCAGTTTCTTTCACTCTGTGGTCCTTTAATGTTTTATGTTCTCTTATGTTTTTCAGCAACCAACTGTGTAACCAGTTTAAAAAAAAAAAAAAGAAAGAAAGAAAGAAAAGAGCATAGTTGGAGTAGTCTAAATTTGAACATTTAAAAATAGCTTAATACGGCATGACACCATTCTTGTGAATGACATTTTAAAGGCTTAGACTCCACATTGTAATTTGTTTGATTTTTGTGTTCATGTAAGCAACATTTGTGTGCGCGAGAGGGCAAAGAGATCCTCCATCTGTGCTGAATGTGTCTCACAATGGAGGTCCTTTGTAGTGGTGACAGCAGGTGAAGCCAGTGACTCAGAGCCTCCTCAACACACACAACTTTACTAGTTAATCTGTCTCCAATATGTACACTCAGTAAGTACATCACTGAAGTAAAACTGGAGGAGGTGACCTTTTGTGGTTCATCCTGACAGAGGAGTAACATATTTCATTGTTTTTATTTCGTCAATGTAATACAAAGTTGGCTTGAAATTGCTTTCCTGTATTAATGTAATAATATTTTAAATGAATAACAACAGTAAAGCAAGTGTACAATAGGGAAATAATAACTTGCACACACATCTTTTCCCCCCAAAATGTTTTAAAGCATTGATTTCATCCTCATTTTTGCTTGGCATGATATTCACCCGTGCTTGTGTGCGGGCCCACTGTCTACTACTGCGTCATTAATAATAAATGAAGCTCTTTAATTCTGAATCTCAGCAGATCTTCAGAAAACACCATTACCACGGTCCTGTTGTATCCAGTCCCACACATTAAACCAACTCACAGCCCACTTCCCAACCTCTCTTTTTAAGTCACAGCTCATGCGTCTGTATTCCAGCAACGCCGAGTGTTGAAAGGCTGCACATTTTTGCATGTGTCTGCGCAAGTGCACATTTGTTTGCCCTCCCGCACCTGCAAACCTCTGTTTATGTCTCAGTGGGTGAAACAAATGAAAACTTTCCACGTCTGTGAACCGAGCGGCGCGTGCGGGAGAAATTCCATCACACGGTGGCCTGACGGTTGAGTGTTGTGCACTGTGAGGGCAATATTGCTGCAACATGATGCCACGGCCAAGTGTTGCGGTGTGTAGCTGTGGCTGGACTCTGTCTGTCCATTTGACATGCAGACAGATGGAAAGAAAAAACAAATGAAGCATTCTTTTCACATTATGTCGAAAAGCAGCTAGCTGGGTTAAAGGAACATCTTAATTGTTTACTCAGGATGAAGCAAAGACTTGATAATGTAATCTAAGAGATCTTGAATCTAGACTATGAGTAAACCACATGTCTGATGTCTTGTCACCATCCAGCAAGACTGGTTTTTCTTTAATGGTTATTCTTACTCACTTTTGACACGCTGGGAAACAAAAAGAACTGCAGTCAACTTCCTTATGAGGCGTGTCAGGTGGAAAACACCAGACTATAATGGTTAGACACGCAATTTAATTACTTGTTTTTTTCGTTCAGGGTAGTAATGATGTGATCCTCAAGAGCAGAATGTAATCACAGCTGCAGAGATTAAGCTCATGCAGAGAAGATGGCACAATGAGAGGAGAAGACATGGAGTCTGAGTGGACGGACATACCTCAGCCAGTATGATCTGTGCATTACTGTACAAACAATAGTTTACTTAATAATTTAACACATGGGTGGAGTTGTTTGTTCATGTGGTGTTTGGCTTTGAGCCTTAATCCGTGGGTGTTCCTGTGTTTTCCTGCAACATGCTCACACTTGTTGAGGTACACGCTTGCGTGTTCTGCTGCAGAGACTCCAACGTGTCGCTGACTGCGTTTATGATTCACTGTTCCACAGACCGAAGCTCACGCTGAGACCCAGAGGGACGACAGAGCCCTGCTGACTGAATCCTCCGCCAGCCTGCTGTCTCAGCCAGTGCTCCCAGACGTCACAGTCATCACCGGAGTGGAGGAGAGCAGCGGCGGAGTGTCCGACCAGGAGGACAAGGAGGAGCTCGAGTTTCCTCATGACCTGCTGCCCAGTTTAGATTTCAGCAGTGAGCTCAACATCTGGGAGTCCTCGCTGGGGTAAGTGGAGGGGCTGCACTCACACATACATGGCCAACTGTGTTTCCACATCAGAAGACATTACAGTGACTTACATTTTCCTGGATACAAACCATAACCCTCACCAGAATCACTACTTGCCAAATCCGAACACTTCCCCTAATCCTAAACCACATTTTCACCCTAACATTTTATGATTTATGTAAGTAGAACTTATTTTTTGCCCCCTAAAGAGAAGTAAATCTCCACATACTGAAATTGTGTAACAGCTTTATGTCCCAACAGAGACTGTGCTTGTATTACCACAGCCATTTTTGAGTTTGTTGCAAATTATATTTTCACAATTTGCCAAATTGAAGTCTCATCTTTTTCTTCTGATTCACAAGTTAATGTTAACCTAATATTTTGAGACATTATTTTTGGGATGTATTCTGATTAATCAGGTGATGATAATAGACTGTGATAGAATAAAGGGGTGGAACTGAGTTATTTTCTTCAGCAAACATGAAGGAAACACAAAGATCGGAGCATCAGTACAGTCTGTGGCCCAGTGTTATATTCAGAAAAGGTTTTTACATTTTACATGAAATCAGCCAAATAGAAACAGCTGAATGGCCAGCTATAGTTTTGTGATGTGGATTGTTTGTAATGTGAGTTAAGGAGCAGAGCTCTGTTAAGGTGTGACAATTTCAAAAACATTCCAAAGAAAAGGTCACCACGTCTCACATGACTCATTCACACATTGTCATGTAATGTCAAGATAAAACAGACTGAATATCATGGCAAGAAGAAAGATGACGTTTAGTTTAGCTTTTAGTCAGAGTACTGAGTAAATGTCATACGTAAATGTAAGTCTTCCTTGTCTGTTTCCTGATAAAAGAGAAATGACATATTATTTGCATTCGACACGCATTAAATTGGCCTCACAATTTCCTTGTTGTTGAAAATGTATAGCGCAAGTCATTTGATTACCCTGAAAAAGGTTGGACATAAACAGATTTGAGCTTGTTTTAGATAGCTTTTTAATGTAACACCCTTCCTGCACATTAAAGTTTAGCAAAATTTTGAGAAAGTTTTTGCAAGGTTGTTTGCTCACGTTGCCAGAGCTGTCAGACTGCGACCACACAATCCTGTTGAAGCTGATTTTTACGCTTTATAAATAAGTGGTGATTTTTTTTTCTTGAAACTTCATTTGGTAAAAAATACATGTGTTGTAGGGAAATATGTACGAAATCTACCCAATCAGAACAACTTGTCCCCTATTATGTCTGTAGTTTTTCCAACCTGTAAACAGTCCGTCCAGTTTTTACATCTTTACTTGTTTTTAAGGGTCATGGAACCTATCCCATCATGCACTATTTGAGAGGAAAAGAAACATGGCTCTGATATATTGCAAGGATAACAATGTCATTGCTCCTTAGACTGCTTTTAATTTCAACCTCAGACGTGTCAACACGCTGTAGTATTCTTTATGATAAGCATCATAGTTAATGCTTTCATTACCAACACCAAAGAATGTATAAGGATGCGCTGGTTCACTAGAACATACAGGTTCATGACCAATGAAGTATCATATTCTGATTGTAATACACAGAATATTACTGCCTAATGATGTATTGAGTATTCAATTTATTTGATTTATTGCCATCAGGGAACACATTATTCAGTCAAGGTGAAAGCTAATCTGATATCGATCTGCTGCATGTCTGAATGTGTGTGTACATGTCTGTGTGGATGTGTTGGCAGAACTCACAGTAGCTCAGGTGAGCAAAAATGTGAGCAGATGAACCCTCTGCTGGCTGGTCTGCAGAATCACACGGAAGTCAGTCAACCACTGGCGGTTCTAGACAAAAGGTACCTCAGACTCAGCATGACGGGGGGGGACAGCGGGGCGTCTGCTGTGGGAGTTTGATCAGCAGTAGATGGAATGATAACAAGTCAAATCAGAGAGCATGGAGTGGAACGAACAGATGACAGGATGATGTAAAGTTTCTAACTTGTGGATGAGTGTGATGGATGTCATTGCTCGAGTGTGGCCTGTCGAGAGCAGACTTGGCGTGACGTGTGCTAATTTGGTTTTTTATGCTTAGGTGAAATATCTGCAGGCATTTCATTTTCTGCCTCAAGTGTTGCCTGGCATTCTGTGCTCAGCTTAATTGCACTAATTTGTCTGAGGATTTAATGTGTCCTGACAGCCTGACATATCGCAGTAATATATTTGTTATTGCTTGATGTGAATGTGTAAAACTATAAACTAAAAATAAGCGCTGTGCAGACTTTTACGGGATTTCCTCTGCTATTCAAATCACGTAAAGGACAAATAAAAAAAAGATAAAGTTTGTGCTTGTTAAGCTTACCACTGCAGAGTAACGGGACCATGCAGTTTTAATGTACATCACAGAGGAACATCTGGTCTTTTTCACTTCAGGTAGAGGCAGACGGCAGCTTGTTTCATAGCAAAACTTGCCAGCTGCAAACACTTTATTCAAGTTTGCTGCTCCACCCTTTAGTAGGGCTAATTAAATGAGTGGCAGGTCAGTGAGGTAAGTGAGCAGCATGATGTGAGGGCGGAGGTTGTGTTTATGAGGAATTGCTGGAGCCTTTACGAAGCAATTATAAGACCAATCACACGTAGTGATGTTCGGTCTCACTTCATATATTTGTATATCTGGAACTGATATATGACATCATAGCGGTTGCTTTATGTTTTAGAAAATTAAGCGTGTAAGGCAGATATGTGGGACAGATTTCAGGTTACCAGCTGATAACATAAGAAGGAGTATAGGTTGTCTCATTACTAAATAATGATGGTGGATCTATACACTCAGACAGCCTTAAGATTAAAATGGCTCCACTGCATTATTCTGTAATGCCAGTGACTCAGCTTCTCAACAGGATGGCAAGATGATGTTAACTGTGCACTACAGGGAGTGTTTTGTAGGACAGTCACATTTTTTAATATATCTTTTTAAGGCGGTATTGGTTTGATTGTACAAGTATGAGCATCTGAAAGGTTGTTTTAAAGCACTGACATGATTTATTGTTTCCAAAGGGAATAATAAGTAGTCAATAATTGCTTATATAACATGCTTTATGTAGCATTTATAGGTTCAATTTCATATTTACCATTCATGACATGAAAGCTGTTTTTATGATGAATCAGAAAAGTATTCATCACAGTAATCAGAACAAGGGAATGTCTGTACTTTTCTGATTAAAGTACAGCCTGACTGGAATGAAGTCAGTGAGTCATAGCCAATGTGTTAGCAACAAATCCAAATGTTTGAATGGAACTGTTTATTGCTAAGTTTTTGGCAAAATGTGATAATCAATCCGTATCAAAATAATAAATATATGGAATGACTAAAGGCTTGTTGCAGTGGGGGTTACATAAATGCTACTTAGTGCCAGGCATAAATAAATACCTGCATGTTCATTAACACACTTATGCGTAAAAAGAGCTGATATTGTGTCTCGCAAGGGAATGCACATCTCAGAACAGGCATCCTGAGTGCAGTTGTGTGTATACATCATAGTGTTGTGTGTGAGCATGGGCTTCTGCCAATCGCGGCGCTGCTGTGGCATCGTGGAATGAGCGGCTGTCAGCCTACCTAGTCCTAACTCTGTCACCCTACCCTCGCCTCAGGCCTCGTGGCTGTGACCCAGATATCGCAGATGTCTGTCCTGCGTCTCAGCCTGCTGCCACACCTTACCCAGGCAGACCCCTGACCCCTTCTGCGTCCGCGTTCTTAGACCAAGAACTCCAAGAGGCTTTCCAGGAATGCGAAGAGCAAATGGCGTCACTGGGCATACTCACTCCCTCAGAGCCCCCCAGCACAGCGCCTGAGACGGTTAACGATGCCGGGAAGACAACTGGGGAAGTGATGGTTAATGAATCCAGTGAGTCATCGTCACCGCCTCCAATCGTAGTCCAGCCAGGACATAGCAACGGGGCCCATGGAAACAAGAATACAGATGGAAACAGTGAGGCTGCAAACAGTCTGAAGGATACAGTTGTGTTTAGTTTTAGGAATTACATACTGGGCACTGAGAGTAATGCTGGGGCAACGGAGATGGAGAGTGAAATTACAGCAACTCAGAGCCTGGATAAATGTTCAGAGATTAAGCCAGAAAAAGCAACAGAGATAGATGAACAGAAGGAAACTCCCCCGCGTATACAATTAGAAAAGGCAGCATATTCATTTGAAGAGCCTCCAAAACACGCTGTGTTCACTGAGCAGAGGGACTATTTAAAAGAGGAACGTGTTGATTCTAATGCAGCGACGGAGGAAAATAGCCCTGTAGACTGTGAAAGAAAGAAAGGAACAATGGTAATGACAGAGACTGCAAATATAATGAAAGAAAATTGTAGTAATGAGTCCAGTATTAACGTTTGTATAGTTGAAACAAAGGCAGATGATTCGACTAAAGAAACATCAGAATCTAACACTCATTTAAGGGATAAAGCGACGTTGTCAGAGTTGCAGTCAGAAGCACAGACAGGAACAGACAAGTGCATTGAGGAGTCAAAAACAGAAAAACAGACGAGTTCAGCAAGTGACAAACAGGCTGGGCAGAACAAAGAAGCAAAGAAAAGGAAAAACAGGAAGAAGAAAAAGATGGAGAGGAGTGCAGAGATTGAACAGAAAGAAAAGACAGTAGTACAATCTGAAAATGAAGCACAGGATGCAGTGTATCGTACAGATTCCCCTGAAAATGTCATGTCAGTGTCACAGGCTCAGACTGCAATTTGTGATGAACAGCCTGATAATAGGTTTGATTACAAGCAGCAGCTGAATCCCGAGGGAAAGCTCGTCTCCAGTCCCCCACTATCATCCCAGGATCATCTTACTGCCTCAGCCTGTTCACCTGCTTCCAACGAGGCTCTTTTGCTGAGACCCCATCAGTCAGATAACCACAACCATATGGGTATCCCAAGTAGCATGAATCACAGCTCCAATGACAACCCACAGAGGGAGCAACAAGTAACCGGAGGTGAAGCCAGTAACCAAAATACACCCATGACACATGTCCAAACTGCAGCTATCAACCCAGCTGCCTCTGGTGATAAGAGATCAGATGTACAAACACAAGAGGCTACGGTTACAGAAGCAAAAATACTCACACAGGAGAATCAAAGCCCACTCTCCGACAGCCAAACGTGTGTGGGAGAGAGTTGCGTGGAGAGTGCCCTTGAAGTGGTGGTAACTGCGTTGCCACTGACAACACCCACATTGCCAGAAGTGATAGAAAGCAAGGGAGAGGGAGAAAGCGTGAGGAGTGATTTACTGGGTAGAGTAGCTACGGTAGCAATTGCAGAGAGTGAGGAAGGAGGAACAGCACTGAGAGGAACAGAAGAGTGCCTCGGCTCTGCAGACGGAGAGAAAGACAAACTCCTGGATAGCCCTCCTCAGCTCTCACTAATCTGTTCACGGGCAAAATGCTCACTTGCATTCTCGGCCAAAGAGGGACAGGCTGCATCTGAGGAAAGCTGCAGCAACAAAATGCCACACAACTCGGCCGAGACTGAAATTAAGGGACCGAGGGAGACAACCATTCGTAGTTCAGACACAGAGATCTCGCCAGCTGAAGAGGGAGACACTGAAAAGGAGCTACCCCAGTCAGAAGCTTTCATCAATACCTCTCCCTTTGGGCAACTCACTGGTTCTGATTGTCAGGATCACAGGGCTGCGGGATCGGAGAGAGCAGGAGAGAGAGCAGGAGGAGGAGGAGGCGAGGAGGTGGGAGAGAAAGGAGGGCTGGCTAGAGAGCACAGTTCATTCAGCCAGCCAGAAGGCTCTGCTTGTGGGGTGTCATCAGCCGAGACTGAAACGTGTCCGCCCACCGATGTTGCCGAGTCACAGCTGAAGTCACAGAGCTGGAGTGAGCCGATTGCTACCATCACTGAGAGCATCTGCACAGAACAGGAGCGTCTCTTTCACCCCCGCCAGGAGCAGTGCGGCGCAGCAATTTCACCTCTCCCCTCTCAAACTGAACAGAGCTCCGGCAATACTAATGGAGGGGTAAGGGCTGATCTCGAGCAGAATTTGATTTCGGAGGAAGCGCTGTCTTTGGGATACATTGGTGAGGAGTCATCCATCACAGAGACAAACTCCGGCCAAGTCTTCCTGCCTTTAATCTCACCCCAGCCTTTGACTACTTCACAGCAAATCCCAGACAAGCAACAAGCAAGCAGCAATCAACAGGTTCAGCCTAGTAGCTCAACAGAAGCGAGGACAGTCGAAAGTGCAGCCGACTTCCAAGTTGAAGCCCGTACCCAGAGCAACAGTGGTAGCCCTGCTATGTCTGGAGTGGGTGTGTATTTATGTGGCAGCAGTGGAGGTAATAACAGAGTTCACTTTGCAGACAATGTGGATCTCATCAGCATGTCAGTCCCAGCTTTGGACTGTGCCTCTTTGCCTCCACTGACTGTTCACGAGAGTTTGCACCATCCTGTTGTTGAGGTCAGTTACACGTTCCCAGACTTTCTCTGCTCGAAGAAACCAGATATCCCCACAAATCCAGCTCCCACCAAGGATGAAGCAGCAATACAGAGCTCAACTGACTTTCCAAAGCCACAGAAGAACATCCAGGTGGATAAAGGAGATGTGGGAACTAAAGATACCAAGGAGAACATTGCCATAGATCTTTCAGGTAATGACAACTTGGAGAAGGACACTGTAGATTTGCAGGCAGTGACCGAGGATTCCTTAAAACCGCTTCCATGTCCTACTGAGAAGAATGAAGCAGGAAAAACTATTTCTGAGGCTGATCATCTAACAGCTGAGCAGGTGACAGCAAAGGTGACAGAGAAAAAAGAGGTGGAAGAACAGAAAGGTGCAGAATATTTGGCAAAGGAGGAGGAGATTGATAAGTTACATGCTGAGTCTAAAGCCTCCATTAAGACTGACCAGCTTCAGGAGTCACCTTTAACGAGTGATGTTACTGTCTCTCAAAAAAAAGAAGTGAACCAGCATCCTCTTTCCTCAAGTTTTGTGCTTCCAGCAGACGATGTTCATTGCAAGCCTTTAAGTGATGTCACCTCTGCATCCCCTGTTGAGCAGCTACATGCTGATCTCGTCAGTAGTTCGAAATCCAACAGCGTGACCTTGACCTGTGCGGCCTCTCTTCAGACGAAACCAAGTGATCCAAGTCATCAGCCTCCCACCCAATTAGTTGAAACACCTCCCAGTGGACTTGCTAACATAGATCTCATAAAGGTTAGTGATGGGCCTATTTCTAAAACTGACTCTGCTGATCTGACAAAGGATGATTCAGTGACTTCAGAAGCGACAGCCTCTTTCCAGTCGAGTCCTGCTGTTGGACAATGTGCCAGCACTCCTACTTTTGTGCTGCAGCCTCCTGGCCCGATGTTGAGTCACTTGGAGTTCATTACAGACTGTGATATAATTCTTCCTGAACAGACAGATGGTGATGATGACAGCATCAACGTCTCCAGAGAGGTGGATGGGGATAAGAGCAGGAAAATGACCCAAACGTCTTCAGCGCAGGGTCAGGACTGCGGTGATGTCAGCGTTAAAGCAGATGAAATTTGTTCAGCACTGGTGGATAGAAACAATGCTACAGAGTCTGTTCCTGAACTTCAAAATTTTGTTATCAATAATGTAAATATTTCGTTTTCTCAAGAGGAAATTCTGCCTCCTCCAGCCGAACCTCCTGGTGCAGTTCGTGCACTGGCAAAGGGTGAATCTGATAATATAACATCTCTCTCTCACGCTGAGCCAGAATCTATTGAACCTGTTATTTGTAAAGCATCCATTAGGGATGACCTCATAAATGTCAGCTGCTCGCTCAGCCCTGATCTGCCTACCAATGAGACTCATGATAAAATTAAACAAGATAATATGAAAGAAAAACAAAAGTTGGGAGATCAGACCTCCAAGTTTGAAGAGGAAAGAAAACAAGTTGAAGAAGCAACAGTGGACAATCAAAAGGAAGCAGCAGACACCAGCGAGCTGCGGACAGGAAAGACAGGCACAACGCCACCACAGAGTAATGGACCAGATAAAGAGGCTGTAGAGGAAATTGGAGCCCCGCAGCCACCACATAAGCATAAAGTACAAAAGACTGAGTCACCATTAGGGGATATAAAGAAGGAAGGAGAAAGGAGGAGGAGTTTTGCATTTAAAAGCGAGCCAGAAAGTTGCTCCTTATCTCCCAGTGGATCTCCAGGGTCATCGGAGGACATGCTACATGCTGAGGTTGAGTCTAGTAGTGCACCTCAGACTGTTTATGACCAGAGTTTATGCCAAACTCTGACAGCAACACTGGAATGCAGCTCTGACACCGGCACTGCACCAGATTTGTGTGCAGCTCTTGGCCAATCACAGTCCACACCAGATCCAAACTGTTTTGCGCAGCAACAAGAGCAACAGCAGCAGCGTCTGGGATCCAGACATCCCACAGAGGACTTGTCAGGTGGCTGTCTACAGGGGAGAGAAATGACCCAGTGTGCAGGAGGAAAGGGGGCAGCAGAGGAAGGCGATGGCTCTGTTGGGAATTTGTGTCAATCAGGAAGCAAGGATAAGTTGACAGGTGATGATAGCAGTGGCAATGAGGGAGCGATAGCTCAAGAGAAAGGCGAGGGACTACAAGCTTTAGCTGGAGTTGATGGGGTGCATGTGCCGTCTCACCTTGCCGGTGATTTAAATGAGAGCGCAAGGGCTGCCGAGAGAAATGCCTCAGCTGACACAGGGATAGCAATAGATTGCCCTCATATAGGTGAGACAAGACAGGGAATAGATGAGAATAAAAGCCCCGATTTAGGGGTAGGTGGGTCAGCTACAGATTTAATGCCAGACATTGAGTTTGTGAGTGATCTCAATGGTAAAGGTCAGCAAAAAAGCAATCTATCAGCTGCCTGTCAAGACCAATATAGAAAGGCTGAGACGTCAAAGAACACTGTTGTATCTGTTGAGCCGACTTCACAGGAACATGTGATTTCACCTGGTCTCAGTTCTGTTTCATCAAAGGTCAGCACAGGTAGCTATGACATTCAAACAGACATTATTGCAAGCTCAAACCAGACGGAAGAAATTCCTACAAAGTTATTCAGTACTGTGCAAGATCCTGCTGGGCAACCAGAAACAGTGAAAAAGGATTTCAGTGCTGCAACGACTGTGAAAAGCAACAGCGGTGAATCCGGGGAGTGTGAAATTCAGAATACAGTGTGCAAGCTGCTTGAGCTACAAGGCTCCAATAAAACTTCAGCCACACAAAGCAGCTCAATTGTACAAACACATATAAAAGGCTCCGATGTAGAGGAGCTCACAAAAGAAGATAAAGCAGCTTTGGATGAAGAGAAAGTTAGCAGCCAGGAGAAGGAACAAAGTGAGATAAAAGTGACAGACAATGAAGCAGTAGTAAAGCAGGGGGTCCTAAATTTAACTGGGAGTGCTGAAGACAGTGGGTCAGGATCAATAAAAATTTCAGGACACTTTAATAGTGAGGTCTCACACAGAAGCACAGACGCTGCTCCCTCTGAGGGGAGCATTGGAGTTTCTAAGGCAGCAGAAAATGACAGTAATATAACAGACAAAATGACTGCTGATGTTATCACAGCTCCATCTGTTGTTTTGTCAAAGTGCCTGGAAGAGTTTGCATCCACACCCCTTGTAGCTCCTACTCAGTCTGAGCAACCCAGTGATCAGGTGTCATCATCAAAGCCCCAGGATGATACTGTGGTAAACCCCTCTGTGGCTGCTTCGCAGCGTGAAGAAAACTCATTTGAAAAAGCTCCTGTCTGCACCTCTCCTGTTGAACAATTCTCTGTGAATACCGAGGCTGCTGATGTGTCAGAGAGCCCTGCTCCTGGACTAGCAGGGCAAGAACCAGAGACAAACTGGATAAAAGCACTGAAAGAAGCTGCATCCCAATCTCAGAGCGAACAAGTAAACACAGTGGACGCCTCAAGGTAAACATGTGTGTTTAATGTGTATGCATGTGTGTAAAAACTGCAGATTAGAGAATAAAAAAATGGTAAAGGTCAGAAGAGGTCATCATGCCCCCTCACCCTGAATGCGAGCATGTTAGCGTGCTGTCACTTATCATCTGCTCTAGTACATCACAAAAAAGGAAGGATGAAAAGAAAGAAGAAAGGCAAGAATTTTGAATGAGGCATTTTGAGTTGTAAATCTGTGATGTTCAGTCTGTTACCACAGATTTCTGCCTCTTTTTTTTCAACTTAGCATTCCAGTAACACCATGTTTAGGCCTTGTTTGGACTGATATTGCGGAGAGAAGTGTGACAATGAATATGAATGAGGAGGTAAACACAGAGCTGCACTTTGTATTAGCTCGAGCTCGGGTCAGATGACTGTGCCTGTTGAAGCCTAATGGAAGTAATGCAGCCCTTTATATTCAAAGGGTGACATCAGCTGTGACATCGTGCCTGGTCTCCACAGCAAGAATGAGCCTTTTCTCACACAAAACACACTGTTCAACACAATATAACAACAACAACAACACAAACATACCTAGACAACTTGTGCATACTCTCCATCCTCTTGCAGGGACACATGCCCCCCCACACAAACACACACTTGTGATTTGTCAGTCATTCCTTGAGCATGTGCTGTAAACTAATCAACAAATCCACCAACCCCCTCTTCTTGTATTGTTTTTTCCAGACCCCTCCCATCTCTGGAGTCTCCTCAGCTAGAGTTTCTTACTCCAACCGAGGAGGTAGCTGTGCCTCTGACACAAGAGGAGATCCCACCACCGGAACAAGCAGCAGAGAAGACAACAGAGATCCAACCTCGAAATCTGCTGAAGAAGCCAGTAGACCTTCCTGAGCCTTTAAAAAAGACAACAGATCTCCCAGAGCCAACACAGCAGACAGGAGAGCTTTACAAACCAACACAGAGCACAAAAGTAGAGTTCCTGGAAGAAGCAAACAAAGGTGAGCTCTCAGAACCAACCAAGAAAGAAGAAGAGCCTCCATATGAGTTTCCAGAAGAAAAGAAGCCAATAACTTCTCTGGAGGAAGCAGCTGAGATCTTAGAATCGACAAAAAGGCCAGAGGAGATCCCAGAACCAACGAAAAATGGAGCAGAATCCGTAGAGCCAACAAAGAATGAGGAACCAGAACCAACACAGGCGACAACAGAGACCATTCAACCAGAGGAGGAACTGATCAGTGAGCTGACAGAGGAGCAAGAGGAAAAACCAGTAGAGATCCCACCTGTGGAGCCATTTACAGTCCCAGCTGAGAAAACTGCAGTGACCGAAACAGTCCAGGATCCTGCTGAGGAGCTACAAGACAGTGGGTGAGTGTCTTTGTGAAACCCTACGACTAATCGTTAATCAATTACAATGAGTGATTTGACTATTGTTACATGGGAATTTCTTGAAAATGGGGTTTTCCTAAGCAGATTAATGACTTATATCTATTGTCCTACTGCTCTTGTTGTTTAATGTACATGACAGTTCTCTTCTCACTGTCTGTTTGATAGCCTGAGCTATGATTTAATGTCTACAGTTTCCAGTGAAAGCCTGTTTTACAAGTCTGAATGAACCGCAAAGTAATGTTTCCCTAGAAGGCTGCAACCAACAGACTGTTCTCTTTCTGGGCTCATTCAGGATCTGGATTGTAATTCCTAATTTATTAAAATCTAACTGTTTTTTTTTTGGTTATTAGCTGATTTTCCAACAGGCGACCAAATATCGTGATGATTTTAGACCTGATACTTTTTTCTAAAAGTTCGCTTGCGTTTCTTTATCATGAAACTGACGCTGTAGAGACTTTTTTTTTTTTTTGCAGCTAACCTATTTGTAAAATGAGGAATCTCAGGGGAACATGTGCTTTACAGCTTAGCAGCTCACACACTGCCCTGCCTGTCACACATTTGAAATGGATTTCCATGCGCCCGGAGAGTCCTGTTGGTGGCTTTGTTTGGCTTTCAGACACTTGGAGGGCGTCTGGTAGGTTGTTTCTGTCTGCAGCGGTTTCACAGTGTCTGACTGGACGAATGAGCTGGAGTCTCTCAGATTTGCACTGGTTGATGTGATGGCGAGGAACCTTTCATGCTGTTAAAATTTCTGACTGAGTTAAACACACATAGTAAACCAGTGTGTCGTTCAGTCGACCTCCATCCAGGCATCCAGTATTTATTTAAGCATTTCAACAGCTCCAGCTTGACCAACTTCCCATATAGTTCAATATTTTACTAAAAAAGAATCGCATGGTCATAGTTTAAGGAGATTTACTGTTTGATTATTTTCTTTTGGTATATTTTAATTAACTTAAATCTTTGACAGATGATTTCTTTTGTCTTCTGCCCCTCTGTTATCTTCATGTTTTGTCACTCTCTCCCGCTGCATGCCGAGGAGCCATCCCACATGCCGGAGTAACACTTGCTGCCTGTCAGTCTCAACACTTGTCCCATCACTGCTGTTGGAGACACAGCACTTTATTGAGATTAGGAAAGAGGAAGGCTGACAGTGATATTTCCCTTTGGTTTCATCAAAAGATAAAGTTACACTCGCATACATGTGGCAGAGACCGAAATGTGACTGCATGGCCGATGACATATGTGAGTGTGTGTGCATGTGTTTTTTTTTTTTTTTCTCCGCCCCCAGAGGCTGTCCTAGCTGTCAGTCCTGCTCAGTCTGTGCGGCTTTGTGAACTGAAGCCTGTAGTGGGAGGAATTTGGGCAGGCACTCAGCCCCACTGAAGTCATTTGCACAGACCAGACAGAGTGGAACAAAAGCCAGGGTTCAGAGAAACACTTGAGCATGTGGTGCGGTGTGGAGTGTGTATGACAGAGTCAGTCACAGACAAGAGGAGAGGCACACTGGGACGTACACTCATTGACTTTGCTGTCATTTCCATCTGAAGTCATTTCCATCGCTTGCTGTAGTTACCTTTGAAGCTGTGCGATGGATTCAGCTGAAATCTGGGTGAGTTGACAGAAAGTAGCTGCCATGCGTTTCTCCGTGTGTGTCTCTACAGCAAGTGTTTGCGTTTAAGTCCCTCCAGGTGGATGTGGCAGATGGTCTGTAGGTAACTAGTGCTAATTACGCCCTGCCTCTGCTGACCTCACCAGATGGGTGGAGGGAGGGACAAACAGAAAGGCGAAGGAAAGAGATAGGAGGCTTCTCTGGAACAAAGTTGCGAAATGAACAACAATGTACCTCCTCCCATTTACAGAAAACTTTTACAGGTTAGAGCATGTTGTGCTCCCTTCTGTGACTGGCAGGAAATCTGCTCAGTAGTAGTCAAGATAATGATTGACTACTGTCTGTGAATTTTCCAAAACTCAAGTTGGAATGAAAGAGTTTTAATATGTGAGTTAATGAATGATTCCAGGAAACATAAAGGGCTGCTGTCTTGCTTATATATGGTATAAAAGTGCAGTGTAGTACGTAGGATCTTTCTCCTCCATGCTTTTGGAGTGAAAAGGAGCCCACATTGTACTGTAAATAGACTAGTTGCCATGGTGATTGTAGGTTTGCTTGAATTTGCCGGCACAAGTGAAGTGGATGAACTGTGTCGGTCATTTATTCAGCCACACTAACCTGCCTGTGAATAATTTTTTATCTCAGTAGTGGCAGAGCAGAATTGGTTGATTTATGAAGTATGTATTTGCAATATATACAGTGTGTTCTTCAATGTGGACTGTGTGTGTGTATGTTTGTGTGTGTGTGTGTGTGTGTGTGTGTGTGGACAGTATGAGCTGGCTGTTGGCTGCTGGACAGAAATGATCCTCCCCTTATTACTTTCTCTGTACATTCAGCTGGTTTTATTTACAGCTCTGTGTTAAACATACTGCCTGTACTTGAGTCCAGCTGTTTCATGTAGATTATTCAATTTGTGTGTGTATGGTCTGAATACAGCGGAGTACAGGTAAATTAGCTTTAACACTCATCGATGAAAGTGGAGGTTAGAGAATAATGTGTTTGCTTTGAACCGTGGTGTCATCGAGTAATTCCCGGCACACAGGTGAATGACGAACGATAAAAACTGTGTTGGACAGCCTCCAGGTGCTAATGTCAACAGTAAAACTAAACTGATGTGAAGCTGTGAGATGCCTTGCTGTAAAAAAGCACATGTGCGCCAACTAATTAGTTGCATTCATCCTGTTTAAGATGGAAAGCTTCTGCTACTTCTTGCACATCAAATTTGGAGGCAGCACTAAGTTAGAAATCTCCAGCTGTTAACCTGAATGAGTCAGCTGACATTATCTTCACATAAAACTGAATTAGGAAATAGTTTAATCTAATTTAATCTAATTTTCTTTTGATTGTCTCGTCTTCATTAGATTTGTTTTTTAACTTTATTTAGATTTATTTTTCCATCTGCCCCAGAACTGTTTCCGTCCGTCCCTGGCGACAGCAGCGAGTCTTCTGACAGTTTGTTCAAACTATGTTGTGACTTGGTTGTTTCTATTTCCAGGCAGCATGTGCCAAGTTGGCCACAGATGCTGACACATGTATAGCTTCGGCCTGCTGGTGTAAGTTTCTGACTATGAATTTGTAAAGAGGGGGATGGAACCAAATAAAAAAAGTCATATATGAAATTTGAGGACGTTTTCCTCCTGTATGCAGCTGTCCTGCACCATTAATAAAAGTCTGTGCTTTTATAATGAAGTGATAGGAACCACATCAGTGTTAATATGTAGACTGTAACTCACTACACCCATAAGAAAAGCACACGCGCTCATTAAATGTTATCAAGCTCTGACTTTACTGGAGAGAGCTAGAGAATAACAGACCTGTGTTTCAGTCTGAAATGAGCTGGAGGGGACATTTGAAAAGTGCAGCTCAGCAGACGGTTGACTTGATGCCTGAGCATATATGCTTTGGTTGATGGAGGCATTGTGAAGCTCTATTTTGCAGAAGAGGCTACTGGGATATTTTTAGAGCTAAACAGGAGGCATGCCCCAAGTGGGGAACAGCTGCATGGGCGTCCATCGCATTGCCTGTCAGATTAGAGTTCCTACCACTCCTGATAAGACGGGCCTGGATCAGGGCCAAATCCACTTCACCAGGTGGCCAATGATGACAGAGCCAGATTCCCTCAAACACTCTACTTCTCTGCAGAGGGCAAGTAGACCAAGCATGGACTATCATGGATGGCAACTGATGAGAGGCGTTTCGGTTTCATGTAGTTTCAATGACAAAGCGTTCTTAGGATGGTCGGCGCGAGCTTTTCATTTTTCAAGTCACTGCTAGGTCTAGGCCACAGCATAGAGCAGAGCGTTCCATCGTACTCTGCTTTGAGGTAAGATCACTTTATGGGTCATTTCTACAGGAATGTGGAGGAAAGTGGAGTGTGGGCTCCAAATCGGCATAAGTGGCCTAAGCGTTCTGGTCTGTGTGTTGATGTTTTGTGTTCCCTCCCCTGCAGGCCCTCCCTCGCTGAACAGGCGGAGAGAGGTCACCCTGCCCAGCCCGCCTCTCCCCCGTCTCCTACCTTTGACCACCACATCCTTCCTGCCCTGCCTCCACACCTCCAAGACACAGCAGAGATCCCTACTCTTTCTCTCGCACCCCCGGAGAGCCGCGCACTCGAAGCTCTACCGACCCCACCTGTGTCCCCCTGCCTTCCTCCTCCAGCTCCTGAATCCCCTCCTGCACCTCCTACTCCCCACTGTGAAGACCTTCCCCCTGCTCCTGCACCCTGCCAGGTCCCTATAAGGTATGAACGTGTTCCTGAATCGCCTCATTAGGTCATTCGTTATTTCACTGTGGAGTTTATTGTCATACACTTACCTTTTGTTGTCTCAAAAACTAATGTAAATGTTTGCCCTTAGTTAGACCTTGCAGTAGATTTGTCCTGTGCTGACATTAGTCCCCTTAACCTGCTTCCTGAAAAGTAGCTGTGTCCTTATCCTTTCAGCCGCACAGTTCAAGTCAAATTACAGCATTAGATTGACATCTGGCACACTGAACTGCCTTGTTGATCCTGATTTCCTAGAGCTCAACAACAGGAATCCGCACGGTTTCCTAATTTTACCTTAAAGGAATATAGTGTATTCTGGGGAATGTACATTATTTGTTTCTTGCTTAAAGGAAGGTGTGAAGATGTGATAATATTTTCACGTTCAAGCAATAAATATGTACCTGGGGCAGGCAGGTGGTTGTATGTGACATGGAGGCAGACCAACTCGGATATGACTTGCAGCATTTTTGCATTGATGATACTGCAATCATTGAATAAACTTTTCCAGGTTGAATAAAGGTAAAAACAAACAAGCAAGCAAGCAAGCAAACAAACAAACAACTTATCGTAGCACAAACACGCAAAATAAGGGGAAACAACTAGATGTCCAAAGTTAGTAAAATCTGTCAATTGTTTTTTTTTTTGCTGGTTGCAGTAACTCCTAACATCCAAGAAATGGTGCAGCACTCATTGTAAGTTGGAAAAAAAGTCATTTTTACATTCTGACTTTTGTGTAGATTACAAAAGATATAATGTGTTAATTAGTGGGCTTTGGTGATGCTGGTAGGTTGTAGGTTTGTTGTCCCGCTTCCGAAAAAGTCTTCTTCTTCTTCTTCTTCTTCTTCTTCTATTATTATTATAAACACTTTCATTGTATATTTAGAAATTATTTTTTCCCCATCAAAATGCCCTAAAATTGCCTTTAAATTGCTTAGATGTAATTTTGCTCAATTGCTTCCTTTTGAATGTAAAGATCTATGAGGTCTCTGCCTCTCGAGCACACCGGCTCACCTACGACTCCACTTGGAAACTCTTAAACTACTGTGTGCGACACAAAAACAAGTTTTAATATTGGAGTAATTCAGCCATATATGTTTTAAAGGAGAATGATAATACAGAAAATCTCATCATGCAAGCCAAAGGGATTGCTTTCTTGAGGTTTGTTATGTATGAAACCCTAATTCAGCAATAATGTTGGTTGTATTTTTGCTCATGATATGTCTTCTAACATATAAAAACAACATATAAACATGTTGACAAGGTATAAAACATTAAACTAGCCGGCCAGTGACTCATATTTTATATTTTCTCATGAAAGTGGCATCAGTCTCTCTCTATGAATCTTACAATTAATACAATTTTCAACCTAAAATCCTGAGCAAATTTTGTCTGCTATGTCTTATTACCCCCTTCCCAAAATTACAGTATGGCACTGCAATGCACGCCTACCACATGCGCTCAAAGGAAACAGGATTTGCTAATGTGAATTTAGCGGTCATGGAAACCTAAATGCATACTGTGTAATTATGGCTTGTTAATGGTGAATACAGCAAAAGCACAAGGAGCAAATGTGTATATATAGAGAGAGATATTTTAAACACACTGCGCCTTTTCACCATTGCACAATCTGCCCCATCATAACCACTTGACGTATTATGGCTCAATTCTTGCCATAGTGATCGCTCACAGCTGCTGCTTTCAACTGAGGACACGGTGATTTTCATTTCATACTGATTGCATTTAAATGATGATCATTATTTCACAATCAGCATAGTTTCCCCACTGAAAGTACTAAACATTCCTCTGAAGTCTTCTTTTGCATTTGCAATTTATTCCATAGACTTTATTTTATTAGAGGGAATGACTCAGCCACTTTCACAGTGCAGCTTTATTTACAGCCAGCAGAGGGTGTTTTTCTCTTTGCAGAGTCCAAGCTTGGTGTTTTATTGCCAGCCTGTGTCTGCACTCTGCTGTCTGACTGCTGCAGTCACCTGGTGCATGCATGAATGAACACAGACAAATACTCCAGCTCAGTATGCACCACTTTTAAATTGAATATAGACACAAAAAAAAATATCTTCTGTGTGGATTTTCTCAGGATAATATCAACTGTGTTCCAATGTAGCTTCATAATTTCACCCCGCTTTCTGAGAAGACCAACATTTTTGAGATTGCCAGGCTAGCATGGTGTTGTTACATTATTTATGATATCTGACAGATAGCACTGGAGAGGAGTAGAGAACCAACCCAGCATCACAGACTAAATATTCTGATTAGATGTTACACATAGTCCTGTTTGCCCACAGACTCACATCTGTGCCAACGTATGTGTAAATATGTACTATACTTTTAATCTAATGCATTAGTTCTTATATGAAGGTCATGTGCAATACAAAACACACTCAAACATACATTTTTTAATGGAAATAAAATAGTAATGTGTCAATCCCTGTAGTGAATGAGCAACTCCTTCAGAGCTGCTAGACATTTATTTTTAGGCTCAGAGGCACATTAGCTGGACAGATGCCTGCCTGCACAAGACCTTGAACCTCTCTCGTTCACTTAAAAAACTGTGCTGCCAATAAGAATTAGTTTCATTGTTGATTAATCTGTTGATTATTTTTCAGCTGTGGTGTATAAAATGATGGAAAATAGTAATCACTGTTTCCCAAAGGCCAAGATAGCATCTTCAAATGTCTTGTTTTATCCTCAACCTAAAACATATTCAGTTTACTGATATAGAAGATTAAAGAGAACTGAAAATATTTTAATTTAAGAAGCTTGAATCAGGGAGTTTTGATTATTTTTTTCTTAAAAATGACTCAAATTGATGATCGAAATAGCTGGCGATTAAATTAATGGTCGACATGTAATTTGCTTGCCTGACAGTTGCTTTCTCTTATGACACAATGAAAATGTTAGTAATCTATAAACAGACATCTTTTATGTTTTTTCCCTGAATGATTCATTGAGTTGCGTGAGTAATAATTACATCCTTTGGTGATAAAAACAAGGCAGGCTGTCTTCTTTTTTTAATTTTTTAATTTTTTTTACCAAATAATATTCCATGATAATTAATCTGTCAGTTACTCCCACACATTTGAAACACATGCTTTCTGTTGTGAAGACAGTCCCCGGCAGCTACAAAGTGAGGATTGCTTTAATTCTTTTGTTTTCCTGGATTCCCCTAAAAACCCTAAAACCAATCTTTTTCCTGCTGTCATATTACAAACATTTACCATTATTCTAATAGTCTCTTTTTTGTATTTGACACTGTAGAGAAGCCTCATATAATGGCCTTCATTATACAGATTACAATATAGTACAGCTCCCCCTCCTATTTTACCTATATTTGTAACAAACCACCATTATTGTGCGACCACAACACACGCCTGCTGGTGAGATAGTGGTTCGATGTATATCTGAAGCCTTCATTTCTTTTCTTTTTGAGGTGCCCTGGTTACTCCCCTGCTTTGTCATTTAATCTGCTGATACTCCCAATATATGTTTTAACAAGATGTCCGGTAACTGCAGACTCAGGAAATCTTCCCCATTAGTAATTGTGTATAAGAGCAATGCAGCTCTTTCTTGGCATAGGAAAAATCAAACCCTTTATCCTGCCTGGTCAGCAAAAGTCTTCAGGAGGAGGATTAGAGCAGCAGATCAGCAATCAATGTCATCATCTAAAACCAGGAATCCCCCCCAACATGCACGTTTGAAGGGCTTGTTTCTTGCACGGCTGCTTGATTGTGTTTGAGAATCCAAAAAAAAATGCATTTCCTACTCACAGTGTATGTGGGATATTTTACTCACACCAACAAAGATCTGTCCTCTATCTTTGGACTTAGTGTCCCACTTTTTCATAACTGTGTCAGCAGTGATGTTTCACTAATTACAGCAGCCTTTTTATGTCATACTGCGAGTATATTTTCTTTTTAGATATGTCTTTGGTTTACAGATATGGTGATCTGATTGAATACACTCTCAGAGTATGTTTTTTTTATTGGTTTTTGTGTTATCACATACTTTGTCAGTGCCTATAATTTGCTGTAGGAGGGAGTCCCCAGTTTGTGGTCTTTTTTTTCTTGCATATGGTTGTTTGGGTAATCTTGTTTCTTTGAGTTTTTCTGTAACAAATTAGGGGGCATATTGTTTGTTTATATTGCTCAATTTGAGCCTGCACATGTTTGCATCACATGATTACGGTACACAGTTTAGCTTAAAGTGCCTTTACAATCAGAATTTTCACATTTTTTGGCACAAATTCTTATTTTGTTTTAGTGATAAATTGCCAGCATCGCAAATCCAGACTCTTCAATCACGCTTAGCAAATTTAAACACTGTGTGCCATAAAACTAAACATCACTTTAGAGGTACCAAGAGGTTTGATTAGTTTTTCTGCCACTATGCTCAAAAGCAGCAACAGTAACTTTCAACCCTTACTCCTCAAAATCCAAACTGCTTTGCACCTTCACATTCAGGAAGGATATACTATTACCTTCCAGCAGGCTATGGGTCGTGATAGCCCTAATTCTCTTTGAATCGGGGTTGTGAGTAATGAATCTTTCAGAAAAAACTGCCACAGCCATATCTTCCAGTGCATGAGTTTGTTGAATTTTTTATTTCTGCGTTTTCTGCAGCTGAAGCTGAAGTGCAAGGCCACACTCTTAAAGCTGCAACAAAGAGAGGATGTTTATGTCAGTCATTCAATAGAATAGGAGCATGTACTTCACACATATTGTACATGCATTTCTGTCCCAGATACAAACTTGTATGGGGGAAGGGGTCTACATGCAAGTAGGAATCAATATTTTTTCTTTAACAGGGGTCTGCGTCGGGAATTGTGAGTGGACAGTGATTTTTACTTGCCCCCTCAGGTCCTAAAACATCGACCAACAAGCCCATTTGAGACCAGAATCGCATCAATATTCATCAGTTAATGGACTTCATGTTTACATGCAAACGCGCCCCTCTTTCAATGTGGTGTTAGGTTTGTACGTGAACACCAGGTTTTGTGTTTTGCAGAGGAACTGAAGCTCTTTGAGTCTTTTTCTGCCCTCACAGGCAGAGACACGACACCTGAAACCTTAATACAGCAACTTTGTGTGACTGCAAGTCCTGCAGGCTTGAGTTATTGTAGAGAGACCTCAATTCCTGACTTTCCCATGAGTGCACAATAGATTTATTCTTCTCATATTTCTAAAGTGTCTCTTTCCCATTGCCTTGACAATCAATGGGAAAATTGTTGAACCTGTTCTTGCTATTATTTCCACCCCACGGGGCATATTTTGTGTGTCTTTCAAACACAGAGGACTAAAAATACAGACATTGGGAGACACGGCGAGACATTTGCGGTCTCTAATGCAGTTCGAGGTTTGATCAGAGTGTCGTTAAATTAGATTACGAGGCCAGCCTGCTGCCAGAGATTCAACACGGAGGCAGTCTAGCAAGAAACTTAGATGCTCATATGTCAGGAAGCATAGATCTTTGTCTCTTTATCAAAGAATGTATGGTAAAGCAATAATGAGATATCTGTAATCTCAGCTTTAGTTTCCTTGTTTTGTTTTTATGCCTTTTTTGTTAAAATGCGCTGTTACAGAATTGCTGGTGGACTGGCTTGAATGAAAGAGAACAGAGTTGAATAACACACTCACATACTAGTTTCTCGGAGTCTATTGTTTACCTCAGGCATCCCTCTGGTTGGCTAAGCTGAGTGTTGGAAGCTTCCATTGTGTGAAAGGAGGCACAAAAATGAAATTCTCACTGTGAGACTCACTAGGTGAGAGAGAGGGGGGTGATCCTGGTAGGAGAAAGGCAAATTCATAAGGTATGCTCACCGTGGGAGAGAGGAAGAAGGGGACTGACGGCGTGAAGGAGAAAGCGCCTGTTAACCAGAGGGGTTTGGGGGTCTGCTATTGTTTGGCTCTCCTGCATAGTCGCAGTAGCAGACGGAAAAAAGCTGCTTGTCTTTTTAAAGGCGCAGGAGGCTGGTGTCGGGGGAGAGAGTGTGGAGGGAAGAGGGGGGAGGAGGCAGTCAGAGCAGCAACACAGCTCAGCGATATCAGAAAGCAAACAGAGGAAGAGGCACCTCAGACACCCATGCAAAACAGCAAGACAGCAGGATTATTATTACAATTACATCGTTTTTCTTTTGGATTACTTCCCTCTTTGCATTCTGCTCTTGGAGATTCTATTCCATCTGGCGCAGCATCATTCTATCACCAGATGAGAAGCAGGAATATTCCCAGCCTGTAGAGAGGCAGAGGATTGGGGATGCTGAGCCTAAAGTGAGGAGCCCTTAATCATCCACTGCTTCGCTCCTGATGCGAGCAGAACTCGCTCATCCTCTGCACTGCAGCACAGCCAGCCCAGCCGCTGCTCGCCTCCTCTAACGCAGGCTGCCTGCCTTCACTCAGAGAGGACCCCAGTCATAAAGAGAAGGAGTTTTGGGGGTAGCAGGTGAATGTGGAGGGTGGCTGGAGATCAGGAGAAGGCAGGGGGGGCAGGGGAGGCAGAGCTAGCTGAGGATGGGAGCCAACGAGTCCATGGAGCAAGGACAGACCCACTGTCCATCTCAAGAACACATGTGAGTTTGACTTAATCTGCGTTCCTGCTCAGTGTTGTGTCTGAAAATGACAAACAAATTAAAAAGGAGAACTGCAATTTATGCAAAAGATGGAGGACTGGCATATGATGTGTCTTTATTTATTCATGGCTTTGCATTGGTCTTTCATGCCACATAAATGCTCATATGTGTGCTGGGTGATTTTATTATCCAGATTACACCTGCGAGTAAAAGTATAGGTACATATATGGCTCATCGCTGTTATTGTTGAAAGATAGAGGCTGCAAGAAATCTCTGTGAGTCATTGTTGTTTACATTCTAGCTTTCTCTTCTTCCTCCATCTCTCCATACATATTACCATAAAACCCCCCACCAGACTATGACACTCAAATGCAGTCAACTGAGCACGTCAACATTGTTGCTTTTGTGATGTAAATAAGGATGAGAAAACCTGGAGCACGTGCACAGACACATGTGCATCAGGGTGCAGCACAGTTAGTATGGAGGAAACACAATAGTGCTGCAGGTTGAGCCTGTGGGAAGCAGGATACAGTACAGTAGGTACCGCCGGGAGGCTGGTGGGGTGATGTTTTGTTCTGTGGGAAGGAGGACGCGACTGGCGCGCTGGGAGCAGGAGCTGGTGACCGTGTTGAAATAGAACACGCTGTGTGAGGGGGGGAGTGGAGAGAGTCAGAGTTAGAGACTGAGCAAGAGTGCTCCACTTTGTTTTATTTATATCTCAGACACACTACTGCACAAGGGAAGAAATACCTGGGGAGGAACAGAGGAGAGGGATGAAGGGAAGGGACTGCTCGCTCCGTATGAATGATTTATGGCATAAAACAACCATTTTTAATCTCAAAGCTCTGCGCGGTTCAGACCTTAGAGGACTGAATTCTTTTATAAAAACTAAATAGAGGTATTGATTGCAGCACGGTAGCAGCTGTTTTCCTACAGGTGTGCAGAAGAGAAGCACCATATCTAGCGTTAGTACATTGTGTAACTGTCAAAAACACTGATGCGAGAAAGAGCATTCACACATCAAAGCACTGTAGGGCTCTGATCTGGGAGTGTTAAGTGTTTTGGAATGGACCATTTTATGTTTACGCTCAAGGCACTTTTTAGAAATTCAGTCCAACATGTGTCGTTTTCAGTATTCCTGAGGAGTTATTCTCTACCGCCGCATGTCTTTCAGGCAGTAATCTGAACAAACCTGATGCCATAATCAAATAAAGAGATATTTTAAACCCAACCTCCCTCTTGCTGATATTTTGTCTTGCTGGCCTCCTCACCCTCGTTGTCTTTTAATGTGCCATCTGCTCGCAGTCAGTGCCTCAGATTAGCCTAGATGAGGTATTACTCATTGAGATTATCTTAGTCTGACACTCTTTTGTCTTCGTGGCTTCTTTGTTTTGAGAGGATTCCTCGGACAAAAGGAGGAGAGATCTTTTCCGACTGAAGCTGATGTCAGTCTGGACGGAAGATAGGGAGACACAACTACACGACATCTGCTGTTTGAGAAAAACCCTTTTTCATTCAGGTTTTGTTTATGTGACCTGTAGAGGGTGCACAGTGATTCTCTGTAAGATTTCAGTTCACAGGGTTGAAGAATCATCTGCAGAAGACATAGCTGCTTTGTGTTCTTGGCCTCTCCAAGCTGCTCCCTGCTGACCACATCACATCTGTGTAGAAGGTGTTGTAAAATGAAAATAGGCTGTTGTGGTGTTCAGGGGCTATGATGTAATACTTTAAATCCAGACGCTCATTCATCACAGGGATTAAAGCACAGGAGCTCCCTCTGTTGGCCTCCGTAGTTCTATCTTAGAGGATAGACCACACGTATAGACTCCATATTTTACCTTTATAATAGAAAATGAAGCAGACATGTCGCCTTGTTGTCATACAGTCGCAGTACATGATTTTAAGAAAATTAAATTGTTTTTTCTCATAAAATCAGCTGATATATTATTATTATCACAGACATTTACTAGTGCAAAGCATGTGACAGATTTACAGTTTACTGAACTGTCCCTTTATGCTGCCCATCCCTGACTAAGCTGCAGTTTTTCCCTTTTTGTCTGTCAGGCAAGCTGTAGATTCTTTGATGCCCAGAAAACAACCTAATACCGAAAACAAAAAAAACAACCTGAGAGGAAAAAGATTGCAGGATCAGGAGACGATAACAAAAGGAAGATAAAGTATAGAGAATGAGCAGAAAGTGAGAGAACGCAGGGGGATTAAAGGTAAAAGACGAGGGGATTGGAAACAGCTTGATGATAGTTGGTGTCCAGACAGACAAGGTTTAGACGACTATGGCAGTCGGGAGATGATGGAGGTAGTGTGCGGCAGATAATCCATTGAGGCTAATCACACAGCTGCTTAGAGACCAGCCGCCTGCCTCCATTTATCCCCCCCTTCTGCTCCTTTTTCCATCAGTTTTTATCTAATCACAGTTGCCTCCTTATATCAGTCTTTAATGGTGATGTCAAAATTTGCTTGATTTTCATCTTCTTCATTTCCTGTGAGGTGGTTTTTGGTTTACGTGTAGGTGGAGCCATATTTCCCTTTCCCCCCCCAGTGGCTGGTGAAGCCTCTCCCTCCAGCACTGTGAAAGCTGTTGAGACAGACGGGGTTGAATTTGGCTGGAAGCAGAGACACGTCTGTCTGTCTGAAATGCAGCATCTCCCTGCCTCACGCTGCAGAGTCTCTCTCTCTCTGTCTCCAGGCAGTCATCTCAGCCTGCGAGAGGCTGCTATTAACTGCTGCTCTCTTTGTTTCTATTCGCCCCCATAAATCGACTGCTTACCCACGCTCTGCTTTACCTCTTTTTCTATATTTTGTCTGCTACTATGCACCGCAGGAGCAGAGGAAGGTGTGAGTGCATTAACACAGAAGCCATTTCCTTTCACCCTGTTAATTTGATTCATGCCCACAGTTAATTACAGCACTGCTTTCAGTGTCTGATTTCAGGTTTATCAGATGCCATTGGTATCAGTTTGAATAAAGATGATCAATACTAATCACTCTGCTTGCCTCATATGTCTGCAGTGTGTCTTAATTGCCTTCTCTATCATATAACACACTTTACTGAACCATGTGGTGTGTGTGTGTGTGTTGGATTGTGCGCATCAACCCCCCCCCCCCTTTTTTTTTCGTTTTCATCCACCGTAGTGGAACATATGGCGGGAACAACCTCCAGTTACCATAGTAACACAGTGTTTGCAGTTGCATAAAAAATGTTGTCTGCAAGGACATAAACAGAGCTGTAATGAGTCCTAATTATCTTGTTTTTTTCCTTTTTTTTGTTTTTTTTTGCATCCGTTTTCAAGAAAACAGCGTATTTTTAAGGGCTGAATCGTATCACAGCCATTCACAGGCAGCTGAATCTCTCTTCATTAATACATTTGCAGAAGACTTTTAATTCCCATTCTGCATCTAACTTGTTGTCTTTTATGCTTATTTCATCTTTGCAAACTCTCTGTGTCTTTGTCACTGCCCTTCTGACCATCTGACAATATGATCCCAGCTCCCAGTGATTGATCCAGATGGATGTCTAGGCAGACCAGTCTTATCCTGCTGGGACACACTGGGCCCTCGAAGAGATTACAGCTCTGCCCACGTGCTGTCTCATCTGGCATCACAACACCTTAGCAGGGTTAACATAGTGGAGAAAAAAAAAGCATTAAATAAGCAACACTAATCATTTGATACCTTGTTGTGGTTTTAACATGAGTGTAGCGTGATGAATTGTTTAGATTTGTCAGGGAAGAACATTGCATTGCTAGTAAAACACGTCAGTCTTTGGTTGAGATAAACCTCCATCACTGCTGTGATGTGACATCAGAGATAGAGGACATATTTACCATGACAGCAAGGCATTTTCTACCTAAAAAACATGAATATTTCAGCTCTGAATTTGTGTTTAGTTTGCTCCATGTTGGCCATAGTGATGGTCTGATGGTGTTCCAGACCCCCTGTGTTTTTCATGGTACAGGCTTTTATTTGATCCAATCATGTGTCTTTGACAAAGGACCTCCACATGATGCCCACATGATGCTCAATAGCCTCAGCAACCGATTAGGTGGATCAATAAGGTTTGTGGAGTAAAACTGAGGTGTGTCTTTGCTTTAAGACAAAACTGTTTGTTGCATTTTGCCAAAATTAAGATGGACACTATAAATGAATAAAGTTAAAGGGGTGTAATATTCCAGATGCAGTGGTAACATAGATAACGAGCTTTTTCGGAAGTGGTTTGGCTGGTGGGTAGTAGACCTTTTCTGTATGGATACAGCAGAGTATTTCAGGAGCAAGAGGGAGAGGGGTAGAGGGCGGGAGGAAAGTAGAGAGAGGATGGCTGGGTGAGAGAGAGGGAGGGAGCGAGAGAGAGGTTGCCAGAATATACAGTAATGCAGGAGGTGGGCTTCTGCAGACAGTCTCATTGAGATTGGGAGACATCATTTCTTACTGGGGAGGAGTGGAGACACTGATATGGCTACAAATGACAAAGAGGTGCAACGTGAAAGGACTCTAGATTGGAAACAAAGAGATCTGGATACTGGACATTAGAGAAAAAGAGAGAAGGCAGAGGAACGGTGGGATCCAGTGGTCCCCGCCATCATCGTAGGAAGAGGCAGTGGGCGTCTAGCTGTGTGTCAGGCAGCAACATTGTGGTGCGGAGAGGTGTAGCCCACCGGCAGCCATGGCAGTGAGTGCGTGGCAGGCTCTGTCTCCACTGCAGTGGGCTCGCTGGGGCTGGGATACACTACTGGGAGGGGCAGGAGACGGGAACAGCCCAGACTCGGATCCAGCTCTGGGGCTACTCCGGCGTCTCTCCTGGGGCTCACATCATGACAGTATGATCAGGGCTGCCGGGGAACCGGTCAGACAGAGGTGAGACAGGATGGGAGACGTGGGCTACATGCCGCCAGATAATATACTGACCATCAGAGCATGGAGCTTGGTTTTCAGGGTGTGTTGAGAGCACAAATGCATATGTATGTACAAGATGACAAGAACGACCAATCAATATTTCTTTTGCTTAGAATGATAATGTGTATTGACTTTATTTGCAGCCTTTTCTCATGCACAAATCTATAATATCTTGGTTTTTGGCTCAGTGTTTCCTTCAGTCCGTCGGTTGTGTTTTATAACTGTAATATGTTGAAATGGTCTGGAGTGGTAATCTTTGTGTTGTGATACTGGATCTCAGGTGTGTCATTATCTGTCACCTCACTGCAGATTCAGCATTTTCATTGTAGCCATTAAATTCCTTTGAAAATAAAAACAGAAGCTCGTACTAGCCTGGGGCTTATTGTTTTACCAATACAGGGAATTGCAATTGCTGCCTTACATACTCGATAAAATGCACGCACATGCAATATTCTGCCTTTGTTGAATCTGTATTATAACAAATGTACACAATATATTGCCTCAAGAGTGATATCAGAGCTGCTTGCTTGGAAAATGATTTTGTCCTTTGTGATATAATGTTGTTCTTGACATTAATCGCGATTAATGTATTGATCCTGACATAGAGTCTGATTCACAGCAGCCTTCGCTTACTATGTCCTTATCCTTTGTTATAGGAGCTCAGACTCTGATGGAGCTTTTGAAACCCCAGAATCTACAACTCCAGTGAAGGCTGCTTCTCCCACTGAGCCTCAGAAAGAACAACTAACATCTAATGACAAAGGTACAGAAGGAGATTTATTGTAGGATGTGTGCTTAACTGTTACACAGGTTCATCTTCTGTTACACTACAGTAAACCTGGATTGTTATCGGAAGCATTATTACACCATCTAGTGGAATTAAGTTGTATTTCAGATCTAGCTTTTTTTGTGTTGAGACCGTCTCCAGTGCACAAAACCGACACGTTTCGGATATCATGAAAAGAAACATCGGTCTCCTCTTTCTCTTTCTAGTGTGGTTATTTTTTTCATGCTTTTCTGTACAGTTGAGAGACTCTTAATAAATGATTTATACCACATTCATTTCTATAATTGGATGTGTCAAATACTAGCTGCAGTGTATAGTCTATGCAGGCTTTCTTGTTATCACCTGCATCTCACCTACAAACTGGTTCAAATTTATGATTATCCCTTTTTAGTTATATTTAAATGCTGCTTGGATTTTTTCTTTTTGCTAAAAGAAACATTTGTGTTATATTCTGTATTTTTTTCCATCTTTTGCAGTCCCAGACACCTCAGTCGATAATCCTGACTCTGACTTGACTATAGCTGATGCACCCTCTCGCTCTCCATCCATTGCTTTTGATGAAAACAAGCCCATTGCTGCCAGTGGTACCTATAACATCGACTTTGTTGCTACAGAGCCAACAAGTCACACTCTAACCCGCTCCCTCAGCCTCCAGGGAGGAGAACTAGACAGTTCCAGTCTGTTGGACGGATCAGTGTCAGGAGGTTTCCGTCCACATTCTGAATCCTTCAGTGTAGGTACCGAGAGTGCACCAGGGACACTCCGTAGGCCCAAGAAAGTCCGTCCTGGATCTGTAAAGAAGAAGCCTCTCCTCAGACAAAATTCCAACCCAGAGAGCCCAAGGCCAGCCTCATCCAGCAGCACCCCAGAAATCAAGAAGCGAGCAAAGCCTCGCACTGCCAGCCCTCTCCAAGCTCAGGAGGAAACCGAAGCAGGCTCTGCCACACCAAGTCCTGGAGGAACTCTCAGAAGAACCAGGAAGAACCGTGTGGAGACTCCTCCTCCTCTGCCAGAGGAGACGAGTAGTACCAGCCAAGCCAGCCAAGAGAAGAGCCTTGTCATCCCTGCCTTACCCTTGTGCCAGGAGGAGATCCCTCTTCCTGTTAATCTCACGGTCAACGACGAATCCCCGATTCCTCCTAGTGCCTCCTACAATTGGGATCCAGAGAATTTTGAGAACATCAACCCTTTCAAGACTGGAGGTAGTAAAATTGCCAATTCCCCTGTCTTGGGTCGCAAAGATTCTATCTGTGTCCCCATCGCCACCCCTCCAGAGAGTTCCTCTCTCCCTGCTGTTGAACCATATCACCCCATTCCCCCCGCTTCTCTTGAAGAACCAATTACCAACCCAGAGGAACAACCTATTTTACCCAAACGTCAACCAGTAAGACTGGAGTTTGATTACTCTGAGGAGAGCTGTGAGGCTCCGCATCAAGCCTCTCCTCCACCTAAGAAAGTGGGTAAGAAGCCTGGTGCCAAGATGCCTCTGAGGAAACCAAAGCTGGGCCTGAAAAAGGCACCTCCAGCACAGACGGAGCAGCTGGACAACAACCCTCCGGCAACCCACAACGGCAATGAGGATGAAATTCCTGGGTCCAAAGCATCTTACAACTTTGAACCTGACAAGTGGGATGATCCAAATTTCAATCCATTTTCTTCAAAGAAAGGCATCGCAAACTCCCCCAAACTGTCCAGGCCGTCTTATGAGTTTGACCCCAACAACTTTGATGACTCCATAGACCCTTTCAAATCCTCCAACAAGATGGCCAATTCCCCTCCTAAGGCATCGGCCTCCTTTGAGGTCTCATCCAATGACTATAATGATAATGAAAATGACAACGACAACATTGGAGAACTGCAGGACCAAAACCAGAACAAACCTGCCAAGAAGAAGAAAACTCCTATCAAATCGTAAGTTCACACAGTATTACCAGAGGATCACACATTCTTCCAAAGTCCACACGTTTTTTCAGAACATGTGTAGGAATGTGGGCTTCTGTGAGGATTTTAACTTAGTCTGTGTTTGTATGTGGTTCACTAGTCTATTATGCCAGTGTCGTCTGTCTGTCTCTCTGTCACCTGTGTCTGTGTATTCCCATATGTCACAGGAAGTCCAGGGGTGTGTCCTCTCTATGTTGTCTGTTGTAAGTACAGGGACAACATCACCATCCACCCTTTTTGACCCTTAATTCCACCTTTTAAAGCAGCATGTTGCCCTGCTGTCCCTCTTCCTATTAACAGAAACATCGCAATCCCTTATCAAACAAATCCATATAAAATTTTTGAATTCTACCCATCTTAACTGGAGGATGTCAGTTTTCAGTTTTGTTTTAAATTATGTCTGACATATGCTACAATCCGAGTTGTATGCCAGATAAAGAACATCATAGTACTGTTAAGATAGTCGTACTGGTAAATGGCCTCAGTAATTACTAAAATAAGTGTCAAATATGTTTCAAAATATTTAAGCATTTAATAATTTAATAATTTTGTAGAGAATCCACCAGCAGGGTTGAAATTGTGCAACATTGCATCATGGTTGGGTGTGGTCAGCCATGTAAAAAGCTTTTAACCTTACCAATAGAAGAAGGTGAAACACTATTCAATGAGGTGTTGCTGAATGACGTATTGACAACGTAAAACACATGGAGATTCACCGACCATTTTATTAGGTACACCTGTCAAATTTAATGCAATCCAATATATCAGCTCCTCCATCAGCTCTACCTTTACAAAACTCTTTAGTGGAATTGATGTTGTCAGTGATGCAAGTATAGGGAATGCTTGTTTATTATAAATATTAAATGATGGAGTAATATAACATCTTTCAATATTTTATATACCTGCAATGAATATTTACGACCTCTCTCCTTGACATCAATAATGAACTTAAAGTAAAACCATCACCTTTTTTGCCAACATCATCAACAACTGAAAATATATAAAGTTTGTAAAAGCAGAATTTATGGCAGAGCTGTTGCACTGAATTACATTAGATTTCACAATTGTACCCAATAAAGTCAGCAATGAGTGTATTGCTGTGTTATGTTGGTGCCTTTGGCAGTCACACTTTAACGGACTGTAATGGTTTTGATCAGAACTTTTTCCAAAGCAAAAATATGGCAAGAAATCCAATTAGGTTATGGTCCATCCTCTTTTTCTGCTGAAGCTGGTAAAATGGGTTTCTTCCACGTGTCAGGTGTCCATTTTTAAATGTTCAGCAAGAAGGTGCTTGTGCTCCCTCTTGTGTTCATTGTTGGCTATCACTGAAAAACAGTAGTACTAGATATATATTTTTTCTTTGTTAATTGCCCATTTATATTAACTACAAATGAGCTCAGGAGGTATTACATATCAATTAATGATTAATAGCAAAAATGTACAACATCTGCAAAAATTGCAGAAATTTCACAAGCTGATAAAGCATTACTCAGATAAAAATCCTGCATTAAATTCAGACAGTAAAACAGGATGATTATCTTAAAAGTTGATGAAAATTGCTTGTATTTTTTTAAATAATTTATATATTTTTGGATTTGTGACACTAAACACTGAGCAAGAGAAAGGCGAAAAGTAGAAACCCATCAATAACAATTAATCTACATTAAGTTTGCATCAGTGTCCTAACCACTCAGCTACATTGTCAAAGACCTCCCTGTCTAGGGTCTGTGATATTTGTTGATATGTGTAAAAAGTAAACTGTTCATAACATAATATTCATTTGCCATTACTCTTCACTGTACAGTTACTAACTACAGATTCAACAATAGTCACAAACAGTTTCGCTGTTTCATTTATTTCAGCTGCACAGTAAGTAGTACTGTTGGACATACGGAAATGCTGCTCTATGCAAATTATGTTTTCCTTTTATGCAAAAGCAGATGTATCCATCCAGCTTAACAGGTTAGAATTTGCGACTATAAACACACAGGTTAGACAGTAAGCGTTGAATCTAATAAGGAGTTTCGTACTAAAAGCCCTAAGTGTTTCTGGATCTTGATGATTTTCTTTTTTTCTCAGTAATACTTTCAGAGTGAAGAGGTCACCAAAGAAATCACCAATGTCAGAGGTTTGTATTGATCCATATTTATACTTTCTCACTTGCCTGTCACTGCTATCCATCCGTTTTTCTCCCTCTTTCTTCATCTGACTGTGCCATTTCGCTCTGCATAATTTTTTGTGATGCAGGATGCAACGTCTGCAGATGAACCTTCCTCCCATCATGCACAGGATGACCATGCCACAGACGAGGAGAAGCTGGCCTCCTCCACCAGTCACAAGTGGACGGCTCTGCACGATATGGATGCAGATTTGAACTCTGACCAACAAGAATTCCCTCAGCCATGTGACCTTACATCCTTTGTTAATGAGAACAGTCTTCCTCAGGAGGCTCCAGGTGAGACATAACTGTCTGAGTCTTTGTACCTCTGGCCACCTGCGTCCAAATAACTGCTAAGAGACATCAAAGCATACCACAGACAGATGGGGCTCGAAGGGAAATTCGAAGCTTATATTTGGATAAATCCTCATGTACAGCTATTGGCCACTCTTTATTCATACAACAATGTTATTGATTCTTGTGGCAGTGAAATAAGCCTGCTGGCCCACTGCCCTCTGACCTGCAGAGGCTGTCTGGCTCAACCCATCTGGGTCAGAGATGAACTACACAGTCCTGCTTCAGCCTCTGATCCCATCAGACTAGAGCTCAACACTGGTTGACACGTCTGGTGTATGTCTTCTGCTTTTAATACTTTGTTTTGTCTGTCCGTCTCAGTGCAAGACTATGAAATTGAGTACATGGAGAAGATTGGTTCCTCTTCCCCAGTGAGTATTTGATGTTATTCACTGATTTAGTTTGCATTTGTTTATGTCTGCTGTTTTTAATATTTAGTGTAATTATAATATACATTTTATGTACGAGATTTTGGCTAACAAAAGCAAAGTAACATTAGAAAATTCTGACACTTTTTCTGTTTTCATGTTGTGTGTCTTGTAGCCACTGTCTGTGAAGAAGCCATCTTTGTACTTGAAGTTGGACTCAGTATCTGACAGCTTAACCAAAAACACATGTGCACATGGATCTGAGCCCAGCTCTCCCTGCACAGGGTAAAGTACATTTCACTTGTTGCAACATTACATGGTGAACTATGTGTGCGTTTTAAGTCTTACAGTGCAATGCCCAGCCTCTTTCTTATTCTCGAGTATGGTGAATGTCAACCGCAGTGATTCGGATTGCATAACTCTTGCATTTCAGATACTTCAGCAATGCTTTCATTAACACTGTCATCAATCATACACGGTACATTGCATGTTTTGCGTCCCTCCACCCCCAACTTCGCCTGTTTGTCTCATTCTATGCAGGAGTTTTGAGGAGATGGAGGCCCAGATAACAGCAGGTATGAAGACACCAGTGCTGAGTCCACGGCCTGGTCCCGAGGGCTCCGCTGGGGACAAGGGCAGGAAGAGAGAAAGCGAAGCCCTCAGCCGAACGCAGAGCACAGAGAGGGATGAGCAGGTGAGTCAAAATACCTTTTATAAATATTTAAACTGAGTACGTATCACATATGTTGGGGGGAAAATCATGTCTGTGTCTAGTCACCATCATGTTAAAAAAATCTGTCATTTTTGATTTTGGAACATTTACGCCATGTTATTGTTGAGCCACAAGGGGGAGACAGAGTGCCACTGCTGCGTATGCTTCATCATAGGCCGTGACTCAGCCCTCCAACATGAATACCATCACTCATAGTGATTCTCATTAAAGCTTTGCCACTGATAACAGATAGCCAGTCCGCCACACTAGGCTCCCTGCTTAAATTCAATGAATCAACTCCCAATGCTGCCACTCAAACACTCAGCGCTTGCTTTGCCATGCTGTTCCCTGCCCTCCTCCCTGCCCTCTGCCTACTCCTCCTGGTGCCCTCTGTAGCCCCATAGCCAGGGCCCTGTGGAGGCCCCTGCTCCAGCCCTGGCCATGCCCCTGTTAGACATGCTGTCTGAGTGTGACGACCCCCTGCAGTACCTGGAGCCCGACCTGGCTGAGACCAACCCCACTGCATTCGCCCAAAAACTCCAGGTGTGTTGACAGACCACATATGACCCTACTTGATAAACCTTTCAGGTGTTGGCTCTGGTTGCCCATTTGTGGTCTTGATATGTGACTGTGTGTGTGTGCGTGTTTATGTACGACCATTATTTCCATTGTATCGCCATATTACATCCTGCCTTTTCATTTTCCCATTGTTTCCTCCTCTTTTGTAAGTTTCAGTTTTTAGCTTGATGCGCAAAATAGATTAATGGTGCATAACAATGTAGAGAGCAAAAGTATTTGCGCTCAACTCAAGTTTCTATATGTTTTCCCTTTCCTCTCTCATCCTTGGGCCGCCACCCTCCTCCCTTACCCCTGAAATTTGGCCCTCATGTGTGTGGCCAAGGAGGAGCTGGTGCTTGCTGCCCTGAGGATAGAGGCTCTGCAGGTAGCCAAAAACATCTCTCAGTGCCCCTCCCTCTCCACTGTAACCCCCCAGGTACTGCGCTGAGTCAGCCTGCACCTGCTGTATGCAAGTGTGTGTGGGTGAGTGCGTGAGTTAGATGCATCTTGAATGAGTGGATGGGTGAAAAGCGCAGGTGTGCGTGATTGTAGTGTGTGTGTGCATGAGTGTGTCTCAGCCTGCCTTTCCTTCCTCTTAAACACACCATTCCGAGTGTGACTGTGAAGCCATGGCCTTATGAACATGGTAGCTATACCACTACATCCACAATCCCGCCACCTCTTGCGTCCCCACATATGAAATCTCTAACATGGCTTAACGCGTCCAGCTCCCACCCTGACTAGCAGCAAGTTCCTCCAAGTTGATTACTCAGGAACAGAGTGTTGTGCCTTCTTAGTCCCTTGCCTTTGTTATGCATGTTGGGCAACATGCATGTTGCCTGTTCATGAGAGGCTTACATCAGCATGAATATGACTGGGAATGTCTCACACTAGACGTAATATTCAAAGCTGAGGAATTAAATGGATATAGCACTTCCAGATGTATTTCTTGATGGTTTGCGATCATCGCCTCGAATCCCCAGTCACATTCTTGTTTTGTGATTTAGTCCCTTTCCCAGACTAACAGCACTAACAAACAGCTACAGCAGGTAGGTGTTGACATTGGGTTTAGGTTAAGTTTTCGGTTTGAACCCAGCAATTTGCTGGTTGAACAAGTCCGTGCTGAACCTTAAAGTCGGTGGAAGAGTCAGAACAGGGCAGGCGCTTCCAGGTCGTCTTTCCTTCCATGTCTCATGTTGTTGTCCCACACATTTCACAGTCTCGACTCAAGAAACCCAGCACTCGGCGATGGAATATCAACGGTTCACCCTTATTCAAAGTAAGAGTAACTTGATGCCCCTGTCATCTGTCCTCATCTTAATACCATTACAGTGCAGTCTAAGTATTTGGTCATAAACACGCTTTTCATCATGTTTCATTGGCTCGGTACTCCAGCACACTGGATTAGAAATATCAGCTTTACTGGTGATTGAAGGTGTTCTCATCTACGTCGTCATGAGTGTAGAATTACAGCCCTTGAACACATAATACCCCTAATTTTGGAACAGTGTAGCAAATGATAGGACAATGCTGTCTACATTCTTCACTCAATTTTGATGTGAATGCCTTTAAATTAAACCTGAAATTTAACACTTTACCCTCCAAGTGCTGGACTACAGGGCCAAAATCCCTGTCCAAATACTTACATACTGCACTGTATACTCTAGCTCCAGTAGGTCCCAGAAATCCAAGAACCAACGAGTGATCCGATAACCTTCTTATGGTTTCCCTACAAAACCTGTTTTTTGTGCCAATGAGCAAATTTGTGCGAGCTGTATTTTTTTTTGCCGTTACATTTAGTATCTGTCTTGTAGTCTTTATACTTGTAATACAGTTTATTTTCGTGTTTGATGTAGAGTTCGTCTTGTGGCTTTGACGTGTGTCTTTGATTTGCCCCTTTTATTAAACCTACCTGTGTGCCCTGTGGAGTTTTCCATAACCAAGCAAAAGTTATATATATGCCTCGTGGGCATCCTTGACTAATGTGATTCCTTACTCAGAAAGCACTTGCTAAGCAGATTCTTCTCAAAAGTTTTAGCTGCATCGTGTATCCTTCTGCACTTACGCGAGACAAACATAATGGGGGCCATAGAAAGACCGTTATTATTGCTAGAAATAAAACACTCCACAGGGTACCTTTAAGTAGTATTTCCTCAAGTCTACAGTTTTCCCCGGTAGTAGTCCTACCAGCGACACTAAATTGTTTACAGTTTACTTGACATGTGATCCAGGATGATTTAGCAAAGGTGCTTTTGGTACAAGGGATTCTCTCTGTAACACCAAGCTTTAAATCAGAGCTGCTAGGAGTCATACCAGCACAGGGCAGGTTTGGATTTATTTGCTTAAAGTTTAAACCTCTCTGAACTGGGAGGATAATCCAAATCAGTATAAACAAAGATGTCCATGGTTACCTTAACTTGACCAGACTTTATATTCAGCCAAACAATCAAATTACTGCTCCAGCAAGACCATGCATTAGCAGATCTCTGTCTCCTTGTCCCCTGTGGGCCCCCACCATTTCATCAAATCCTCCTGTAATCCAGGTCTACCAAGGATGACTAAATCCTTTTCAGAACAGGGTTTTAGGGGAACAAAAGTAGTAGTAGAGCAAGGATGGATTTTGCATTTTAATATGATGTCTTATGTGAGGAGTTATTCTGTTCTGTCTGTGAGTATTTTCATAGAATGCAAAGGCCTCATGAACACATGCATACGGGTTTTGGTTTGGAGTGTCCCTACCTCAACATTATCTCCAAACTCTCTCTAATTATACATCCTGGGAATTGTTTCATCTCACATCATAGTCTTTGTAATTGTGCAAAGATTGAGAAAACTTTGTGAAAGGTTGCAGTCAATGATTCTAAACCCAACAGGTAAGACCACTTTACAATGTTGTAACATTAACATGAGACTAACATATATTTCCCTTGCTGCCCAGTCTGCTCCCCTATCCTCCCTCTCCTGTATATGATCAGCTGCTGCCTCCTTCCCCTCTGTCTTGCCTGGACCCAATCACATTCAAGCTACTGCAGTGAGCGGGCAATCATGACCGCTCAGCTGGGGCCAGCATCAGCCAATCAAACGGCTAATACTGTGGCAATGAAGACTGTTTCATCCAATCATGTGGCGGCTGACTAAGTCTTCAGGAAACATCATTAGCTTGCCCTCATTTACATATTAATTTTGCTGTGTGGTACATTTTGATATAGTTCGATGCTGCCTTGCGGTTTGGTTCAGGAATCCTGTTGAGAATGTGGGTGTGAGCTCGACGTTGAGGGTCTCCCGTCTGCAGCTCGGTCTGGTTTGTAACTGGGTATGTTTCCATTTCTTTCCCTCCTCTCCTTTGGTTCCTGGAAGCAGCACAGAGATGTGGCATCTTCAATAGAGAGTGCTGTGTCTAAGAACTCACTGTACGCCAGGACCACCACCACCACCACCAACAATACCAGCTACATCGAAGGAGAGAGTCCCCACCTGCCCAGAGACCTGGACCACTCTTTGGGAATTGCACGAGAGGAGGTGCCCCAAAAATGTTTCTTTTTATCCTATACTGTAGTTGCTGTAATCCAGAATGTCAGGCTTTAACAACTGTATCACCCTCCTCAGATTGTGTCAAAGGAGAAAGAGGTGCTGGAGTGGCAGAAGAAGTATGAAGACAGCCGGCAGGAAGTGGTGGAGATGAGGTAAGAAGAGACACGTTGGGTTGTTATCGCTTTCATTACCGGGGAATCCCATGCAGACACTGCAGCCAGGATTTTAACACCTACCTGGATTGCAAGCGGTGTAATGACACTTAGTGCTGTCAGACTCCACCCATTGTCACCATTTAACCTGCCAATCCGTTTATCTCCCTTAAACTGTCAAACAAAACTACAGGTAACTGCTTAGTGAAGCCAAAACACAATTTCTATCCAAGAATCAGCACGAGAGTTAGCAGTGAAAAATAGATGTAGTTTGGAAGAAATATGTAGGTTTTACAGTCAGACACACGCCTTACGTCAATGAGAAAATGTGTTAAGCGCTTTAAGGTGCTGTCAGTTGGATTATGCGGAACTAACAGCCTGTCAGCAGCTCAAAACTTACTTACACTCGTCTTCAGACAATCAACCTATGTATGGCTACGAATTAGGGTTTGAGGAAACAGAGAGATCCGGCACTGAAACATTGTTCTCTCTCTCAGCAGGTGGTGGTGCGCGTCCAGCTGGCCACTGCTAAGTTAGTGTGGATAAGACAGAGCTTAATTCATTTGACTGATTGGGCTCTGGATAAGGAGGGGTTAAGAGGCTAAGGGAGAGGCATGGCTAATCAATCCTCTTACCACTGGCAACCTGCTTTTACAAAAACAATCTTCCTGCTGGGCCCTGATGTTCTTTTGCCTCTTTCAATAAGATTATATGTAAAAAAAATATGTATATAAAACGATGATCATAGTTTAGGCCACGTAAAACTTTGCCATTACTCATAATTTAGAATTTTCAAAAGTTGTAGCCTGAAAACAATTTCTGTTTGTCATTAACTTAAATTCCAACAAAAAAAAGTCAAAAATGTTTCCTTCGCTTGTTCTTGATGATCACGTTTTCCTAGTAGCATATAAAAACAATGTCAAAGCTTTGAATACAGAAACGATCGGTACGCTTGAAAATAATTTATGACGCACTGGTATGACCTCATCCATTTTCTGAAAATGTACAATTTCTCATCTACAGGAGAATTGTTGCTGAGTATGAGAAGACAATTGCCCAGATGATAGGTGAGTTCATGGTTAAATATAGTTTTTCAGCTGATTACAAAACCCATGCATTGATTTCACTGCACATTAAAAACCAGCTATTATGTCACTATTTTTTGCACTTGTTTATTTCCAGCATTATATACTGTATATCCACCTTAGCCACTGATTTCAGACAGTTGAGTATTTTTTTTCCCTCTGCAGCATCTTAGCAAGGTGCTTGCATTCATACTTGATTGATTTAGACTGAGTCCAGGTGTCAACGGAGGAGGGAAGTATTCACCTTTGCCCACTCGTGTCCAACTTCTCTGGACTCATTATATTTCACTGCAGGCTCACTCTCTGCATTATTCCTGCTCTCACCTACATTTTTGTCACCTCTGGACATTCCTGAAGATTTGATTTAATTTATTTTTTTTTTTGCTGCAGTCTATTTTCATTTCTTACCCTCATTAAAGCACTGTCACAAAAAGGAACAATCTGTCTCTGCTCATGTCTAACACTCGGCTCTCTCACGTGTCCTGCCCTCCCAGCTTGACTTAACACAGTCCCTTCTTTTCTGTTCTGCTCCCATCTTTGCCCCTTACAATTTGATAACCCTGACAGGCATGCCAGGTGAGTAACGCGTAATTGTCCTTCACTTGTTTGCGTCAGCTCAGATCGATCCATCCGTTCGTCAGAAAGGGGAGCAGATGTGCTCACTTTCTTCATCTCATCACAGTGATATTTGTTTGTCCATTTTGTTGCATATCATCCTGTAAGCTGTTACATTTAGTTGTTTTTTTTTTGTTAATGGCTATAAAGAACAAAATCTTTTGGCATTTTTTTTTAAATTCACCTGCCCTTTATGTAATCTCTCAGTTGCTCAAGTGAGGTCCGATGTTACACAAATTTGATGAGACACTGGAAACCTGCACGTAAACATCTGGATTTAACCCTTGACTGAAGATGGTTGTGAAAGTCCTTCATGCAGCTTTACAGAGATAAGCAGATCTAAGCTTGTGACAGGAAAGGAAAGGGAAAGTTGGGAGGGGGCTGAAATACCATTGGGGGGGGGGGCTACTTAAAGCAAACCAGCTACCAGTTCTGCCTTGATGGTAAACAGGTCTCTTTTTGATTTTCCCATTGTTCAGTGTTTTTGTTTGCATGCTACTCTGGTTTAACAAAAAATGCTCATATAGTGTAGTAAAAAACAAATGTTGTTAAATCATACTAACCCACAAATCCATTTTGATATATTGTCAAAATGTCAAAACAGTGTTTGTGCGTATGTATGTGTGTTGTTTAAACAGTATATGTGCTCACTACAGTCGAATCCTCAGCGGATAGAGTGATAATCTACAGTGTGTTTGTGTGTCCATCAGAGGATGACCAGAAAGAGAAATCTCTCTCCCACCACACCATCCAGCAGCTGATCATGGAAAAGGACCAGGCCCTGGCCGACCTCAACTCTGTGGAGAAGTCTCTGGCCGACCTCTTCCGTCGTTACGAGAAGATGAAAGACGTGCTGGAGGGCTTCCGCAAGGTAACGCGCACAAATTATTCACAGCTAATGACTTTTTTTTTTTTTCCCAGCACGACCGCATTGTAACTCACCTCAGATTTTGCTTGACAGCCTCGTGGCAAGTAATTAAAATGTTTTTTGCTCCTTTCAGAATGAAGACGTATTGAAAAAGTGCGCTCAGGAGTATCTGTCCAGGGTCCGCAAGGAGGAGCAGCGATATCAGGCCCTGAAGATTCATGCGGAGGAGAAATTAGACAAGTGAGTCTATACGTACTCTCATTATGTCACGCTGATTCCATAATGACTGTGTTGTTTTCCCCAAAGTGAGAACACCACAATGCACTAACTGCACAATAACTCAATGCCCAGAGGAAATATGTTTGGATGTAGGCCAATGTAATTAGCTGTTCCTGTACATTGCTTATATTCCATCTACTTGGAATTTCTAAAGATGAATTCTTTATTGGCTTTGCCGCTGTGAGGTTTTGCTTTCATAAGGCTTTACAAGCACTTGAGGGTTATGCAGAGGTGACTTGATTCTTATTGTATTACTTTTATTTCTCCAGGGCCAATTCAGAGATAGCTCAGGTGCGGGCCAAGGCCAAGCAGGAGCAAGTTGCCTACCAGGCCAGTCTGAGGAAGGAGCAGATGAAGGTGGACTCTCTGGAACGCACTTTAGAGCAAAAGGTCAGCAGTGGGATGTAAAAATTAATCAGAAGAAATATCCATGCATATCCAAGGGTATAAATCGACGTTTTCAACTATTGTTTTACAGAACAAAGAGATTGAGGAGCTGACAAAGATCTGTGACGAGCTGATCGCCAAGATGGGGAAGAGTTAGCAGCCGCACCACAGCCTTGCCAAATCTCACAGATACAAAGAGCGGTTCTTCAAATGAAGTCAATCGCTCTTCCAAGAACTGACAGACATTTAAGGCCAAAGTGGTCTTGGGGTTTTATTTCCTACTGACTTTGTGTATACAGGATCCACAGGAATGGCTTCCTCTTAATTAATCTGTACATTTTTGATGTGTCAGTGTATCGTGCTGTATCGGGGGTCTGGTTTAAAGTTTTAGAAAATTTATCATATCATTAATGAGTGTGTACGTGTGCGTGAGTGCGTGTATGATAACGAGAAAGTGCAAGCATTGTTTGTGGGTTAAATTATCTATTATGATGTTGCCATGACAGCCACTGAGGGAGAAGACTGTTTACCCACTCCTGTTATTGTCTCCTGTTAATACGAGAGAAAGATAGACCAGATGCTTAGATTTATTCATAACATGTCGACACACTAAGAGAACACAAACTATCACAATAGCTTCTTGCATGTGAGAGAGAAAGAAAAACTTTTAATGTTAACGTTTGTATATACCGTAGGAAATTCCAAGTATGAAAAAGACTCATCTGCATTTTTGATAGTTATTCTGTCACCCTCTGCCCGCTTCCCTCACGTAACCTTGTAGATATTTGTCATACTTGTCATAGCTTTTTTCGATGAAATCGTGGAACTTTATTTTTTGGATTTTATTTTGATATAAAGCAAACTAATCGTGACTGTATTCAGTTGTGACCGGGAGTAATTTAATTTCGGATGGATATGTCCTAGTCCTGCAATGGTCGTTTGTCACACTGAGGGATAACTTCTCTGCACAGCTACTGTACAGCATCTGCTTACAAAGTGCAATAAAAGATGGCAATACAGCTCACTGTGTTTACTCTGCTTCTTTCCCTCCACGTGGTGAGGTATTGTATTTGCATTGCTTGAAATATGGAGACAGCGATTTTAGAAGTGGCATGAATAATACATTAGGATTAAGGTGTGACTGTGGGTATTTGACAATATCCTGATTCCAGTCAGTGTCTGAGGAAGGTGAGGCAAGTTTGTTTGTGTAGCATATTTAATGCACAAAGGCAATTCAATGTCCTTTATGTAGGGCCTTGTAATGACAAAGAGTGTAAAACATTCAACATAAAAGAAGAAAGGCTTACTTAAAATGTAAAAAATAAATTAAAGTGCAGGCTTGAGTGAAAGGGCAGACAAGTTTAAACAAAAATTTAGAAAGTATGTAAAAGTGTCACATTCTTGAGGTCTAAGGGAAGCTGATTCGAATGGAATAACAAAATACAACGGCACAGGTGATTTGCTGGGGTGCAAATGATGCACCGATGCTTTTTAAACCTTTGGTGTCATTTCCACCTACTTCAGATATTTTAGAGGGATTCTTAATTGCAGCACGTCTACCACAGCTTTTGCTTTTGCTTTTCCTTTTGCTAGGGGGCATATGGAAAAATGTTAATTTTTTTTGGGGGGGGGAGTAAAATATACATGTTTATCCACACATTTTTAGGAGCAAAGTAAACACACATATATATACTGTAGAACTGTAAATTGCTTTAAGGTTGATCTGCTGTAAGGTTGTTGTAAATGAGACAGGATGGAAATTAGTTAGAAAGCAAGCAGATGTTGAAGTGGATTGCTGAAAGTGGTATGTAAATGCTGGAAAATCAAGGTACTGTCACTCAAAGTGGTAACACTATGAATACTAAATCCCGGAACAAGTCTATATATCAAGTCTGGTATCACATTCTCCTATATGAAAAAATAGCTTTTATTTAGTCAACAGTGTTCAAATAGCATTCAATTTAAAATTAGGCTATAGGAACATAATAAGTGATGTCGCTGAAGACGTAATTGATTTGGTCTGTCAACAAAAATAGTTTGGCACTAAGGCTTTAGACCATTACAGAGTAAGTTTTTGACAAATGCTGCGCCTTGGCAGCAAATAGAATAATATATTTAGAACAGCAGCGTCATCGAGACAGATGGTAGCCTACTTGAAATGATTTAGAACAGTTCTTGGGACAGTAATGTACAATTTCTGATTTTTAACTCTAGATTCTGTGTTAATCTTTCCACATGTCCAACTGAAGAAGTGACTCTGTTTGTATCAAGTCGATGATGGTGGAATAATGACATATACATTTACATAGCAATAAAATGATGCTGAATAATCTTACACAGGGGAATGTATATCAACAATCATCAATCCTGCAGCACATTAACCTGCCATTGACAAAACTTCCAGTCAAAGTTCCTTTCTTACACTGATCAATCCAGATGCAGCAAGATGATGAAAGACTGGACCAGACAGGGGCAGGCAAGGGAAGAGCCAGCCTCAGGATGGGTGTGGCCTGAGCAAAGAGGTGAGGTAAAAGGTTTAGGTTGAGTCTGACCAGTAGAACTACTGACACTCAACGCAGAGCCTTGGGCCCCGGTGCAGGGGCCGGTAATCTCCTGGTTGGTGAAGGAAGGGATATTAGCTCATCTGATAGCACAGATTAAGCTCAGGGGGCTTTAGAAACAAACAACCTGCTTTTCAGAGTGTGATCAGGACGAGCGAGGACCACCAGCACCATGAGAACTGTCCAATACTGTCTGCTGCTGCTGCTTTCCCTGGTCCTGCTGTCAGCCAACAGTAAGAACCTGGTTTTCTTTCTCTACGCCACTCTTTTGTCCATCTTCCTTTCATCCTTTTCCCCTATTAGATCCCTGCCCAGCTCTCTGTCCACCTGTCATTTCAACTTGAGTCTCCCTTCAGACACTCTTCTCTTTTGCCACTCTTAAATTTCCAAGAGCTGGTCACAGTTTTTTTTTTCTGTATTTTTGTCTCTGAGAGGCAGAAACCTGTTGAGTGAATGAAATGGCTCTACTTTATGACACCAGGAGAGTAAATGTTGGCCATGCTGCAGTTATTTTCTCAGAAACCGCCTGACATGTTTGAAAACAGACTGAGACCTTACAATGGCACCATATTTATGCCACATTTGCAAACTGCTGCTAATTTCTGTGGTGACGCTCTGAGTTTTTGTTTAATTTCAGTCCGTCATCCTCCTCTGTAACTAGCATGCAATCCCAGCAGCTAATCTCTTAATAGGCCTGGAGGCTAATACTTCTAGCATGTGTGTGGAGCGGCTGTGGGGATAGACTGGGGTCAACCACCAACAGCAGGGGACATTTATATGACATGTCAACACACACAAGAGTGAATAAGCAGGAAAGAAAATTAGCCAATTACAAATTTCAAAGAATTTTTATGTTGGTGTTTTTAAAGTTTCACACTCAAAGTTGTTATTTTATCAGTAGAAAAGCTTCAAATCTGACACATTAGTCATTTAGTCTCACTGTTTGTTTTGAAATTGTGGTCAATATCTGCTCAGAAACACTTTAATGTGCCCAAGCAACATTTTTTTTTTGTATCCTCCTGCCATTGAATCTGAGTGATGACACACACATCTGGGGTTGACGGAGGTTATTTAGATGGCCAATGCAAGAGATGTGCTGCTGCAGAGAATATTTGAGGCTTTTGCTCTGATCCGCTTAGGAGGCAGCATTAAAGTCTAGAATTTAGGAGATGGATGGAGGGTTTCAAAAGGAAGCGTTAAAGTAATATTTTAAAGGTCAGTTAGTTCTCAAATAGCTGCTCCCCTTCCTCGGGAGAGCTTTAGAAATACATTTGTGTGTTTTATGTGCTGAAGTAGGCTCCTGAGGCATTAGCTGAAGTTTACAAAGATGCATTTTTTAAATATCAGAGCACTGGTTTACCTCTTTGATTGATTTGGGAAGATTTGGGCGAAGGAAGTGATTAATTAGCACTCTCTCTTCACTTCACCGTGCCTGCAGAACAGCCTCCCACATCGGAAATTTACAAGGCCTGCATGTGCGTGTTCATCAAACCCGTAGATCCTGAGTAAATAAAGGATGAAAGTATCAAGAGTTGAGATCCTTGAATACACTTGCTCACTCACGCATCTGCTAAACGACTGAAGAGTCGAGGAAAGGATTTGGCCCCTTGTAGATTTTGCATGATCTTAAGTAACAATGACTCCGAATTTATGATAAAAAAAGAGGCTGATGTAACTTGAATATGCCACAGTGCAGACTTTACTAAGTAAGAACAGATGGCTGTCTTAAGAATCGCTTGCACCAGTGTCTAAATATGGGATTTTAAAGGACAAACATTGCAGCATACTTGATCCATAACTGAACTAGTTGTGCCTCGAGAGAAGAATACATCTAGAATACAGCTGACACAGGCTTTTTTTTTTTTCCTGCCACAAAGATATTTAGTGCAAAATCCTAGATTATCATTGTAAACAGTTTCCATCAACTCAAGCAGCAACATCTGGCCAATCTAAGAATGACAGAGCATTTAAATACAGCAGTATTATACTGTCCTGCAGCAGCCGAGTTTAGTTTGTGTCTGTATGGCTTCCCTGACACCAGTTTGCTGTGTCTGAAGCACAATTTCTAATCTCTGTTTTAACATTTTGTGTAATCATAACTTCATCTTCTTCCATCTTTGATGCTCCGTATCTCTGAACTGCCCATCACCAAGATGAAACTATGTTTTGTAGATCAATATACTCTTTTAAAACAACATGCCATGCTTTGACTTGTTTTGATTGACTTGTTTTGATTGATTCCTTTTCTGCTTTCATTCAGGTGAGGCTTTGCGATGTTACACCTGCATGGGCTCCAATAATGCTGACTGCAACCGGCAAGGCTCCAAATCCTGCCCTAGTTACTCTGATGCCTGCGCTGTAGTGGTGGGCCATGACAGTGAGTCCAACAGAGACAGTGTAGTAGCCTTTCTTTTTTACCAATTTACTTTCTGCCCATTTTTTTTATTTTTTTTTGCAACAATGCATAGGAGTGTGTTTAATAGAGGACAGGCTGCTGTCTGGAGCCACATCTCAGTCAGCAGGGGGTCTGAGGCTTTTAAGTAAATGAAGAGCTTTTCTGCTTCTGCTCAATGACCATGCTTAATTAGGATGCCATGTGTTCATGGCACAAAGACAGATTTCCTAAACCGCAGCCAAGATTTCATTTGTAGTTAGCTGTAGCGATGGTATTTCCATTTAACTGATTTCACTTACAATTTGGACTAAATTTAGAAAAGGTAGAAACCTACAGCATGTAGGATCTCTAGGGAGAGTTATTTACTGCAATACTGTTCTTAAACCTGTGGTAACTGTTTTTAGGCCACTGGTTTTCAGTCGCAATGAGCTGTGACAGAAAAAAAATGTAAAAAAATAAATAAATAAGTCTTTTCAAGCAAGTAAAATGCAGTTGAAGTGCTTTACAAGCGAATAACAAAACATTGGATGTTAAAAAATAGATTTAGAGGAAAATGGACCAAAACAACAAAACTGAAAAGGACAGAATACAAAGTAGTGAAGACAATAAAAGCGAAATAAAAGCAATAAAAATTATTTTAAAAATAATAAAATGAAAAACAAGACTAAGTCAGGCAGGCCTGTTCATTATTGCAACAAATATCATTGGCTTACTCTGGTTGGTCCATGTAGCAGAGCTGCTAAATCAGGGCACCTGACTTCTATTTCTGTCCGTTTGTAGGTGGCGTGATGAAGTCGTGCTCCTACAGGTCTTTCTGCAGCCAAGCCAACAGCCAGGGCTACAGAGCTCCAGGTGTCAGAGTTCACTGCTGCTACAGTGATAACTGCAACGCCTCAAGCTTCGCCTCACGGCTGCCTGGACTCAACTGTTTGCTGCTGCTTCTTCCGTTGTTGTTCCACTGCTTATTCAAGTAGACACACAGCTCAGCTGAATCATGCCAACAAGTATCCACCTGTAACACAAATGCCAACTACTCTGCCAAATAACACCAGCCTCATTTCACACTTCATGCCGTCCTGCTCGCTACCACTCCAGTTAACTCTGATTTACTTCACTAGCCCAAACACAAACGTAGACATCACGGAGATACTGCACATGGCAGAGCTTGAGGTTTAAGGTGTGACTGTGTGGATTATGCGCACCATGTTGGACTGAATCCATTAAGAAGTACTCAAGTAGATGCGTCTTTCAATGGATTTCACTAAGCCAATAAGTAGAAGATCCTGAGGGAAACGCTGAAATAACAGGCGGAGATCATTTTTTGTTCTCTTCCCACATTAAAGCGGAAAGAGGAAGAGCTTCCACATCCTGCTTTGATGCTCATCACACAATTTGTGCACGACAACAGGAACTGTATTTTTATTGATCACCTATCAAGATATATTTTCCTGCATCTTTTCTGTCATATGTGTCAATATACACAATTATTTCATCATAGTTTGTGTCGCAGCAGATGTCACTGTGGCTATATTTGGCACTGAGACCCCACTCAGCTGCTGTGTTGTTACATCATTAGCCTTCTTCTTGTCAGTTACACAGCTGACTTCTATGTGATATTTTGAAGAGGCACAGGAGGAAAAAAAATGCTTCTCATGCACTGTAAATCCACATAATCCTTTTACATGCCCGTGGCCAGGTGTGGTGCTCTGATGAGGTTAATCCACTGCGTTTGAAGTCACTTAAAGAATTACTGACTTTATAAAGAGACTCTCTGCACACTTCACTGATGGATGACTCACAAGTAGAGGCAACTATATGAAACATATCCGTGCACAAAGACCACAAGACATGTCCAGAGGGCAAATGCACACTTTATTGTGTACTTCTTTTTGCAGTAATTTCTTTGGAATTCATCTTGTGATGTACATTAAATACATAACCTGAAGCTGTTGGTGTCTTTATGAAATTTTAGTTATATTGTTCACTTAAATGTGTAAGTAAGAAGTTACATGATACTGTATCATATTGTCTGTTAGTAATTTTACCTGCACGCTCAAGTCTTCGAGTGTGTACATTCATACACTGGGTTTATGTACATTTCTCACTATGGATATTTTTTTAATTAAAATGAAAATGAATCATCAAAAAACTAAGATGACCATCTTTTCTGAACTACATATAATATAATTCATGGACATGTATTATAATCCTGAATGACACAATGGAACTCATGCCGGATGTATAAACCTCATCCCAGAACTCATCAAAATCTCAAAGTCCTTCTGTGACTGTCCCTGTGTGAATGTGATTCTTTCTGTCCTAAAAAAAAAAACAAAAAAAACACAGATCCGTAAAAACTGTCAAGGGTGAGAGATTGTATCAACCTCTTTTAACATTAAAAACAGCACTCAGATCAAGTGAATTAACCGCATTCCACTGACAGACTTTGTTTCTAAGAAAAAATAAATCCTGTTGCCAGTTTAAAGAATTTGCATTTTGCTCTTTGTTTTATCATTTTTAGTTACTGATGAGTGGTGCACTCGAGCAAAAGCCAATAGAGGGAAAACTTCACAGTACCACTGTATTTATGTGTTAATCAAACAACATATTCACTAATTATTAGGACTCAAATATTCAAAGGGTGTTTTTGTGCTTCTAAGCTACAAAGTTATATTATATTGTTTCCATGCGGTGTTTTTACTGTTAGTATCTCCACTTTGGCTTGCTTAACTTCTTTCCTTTATGTATATATAGTATATATATGGGATGCCTGAAAATATTATAACTCTAATGTGACCAACTACACAGAAAAGAAAACTGTCACAAAAAAAAAGAAAAAAAAAAAGAAAAAAGTGTACTTTTATATTATATTATATTTTCAACAGGATACCAACAGAATTGTGTGACGAGGCTTTGCTCTTTCTCTGTCCTGGCAATCTGAGGTACGTCCAATGCTAGAGAGCAAAGATCAATTTAAATACATGATGGAGTTAAATAACGAGGCATGCTTTGTTTGAACTGGGGTTGTTTTGTAATAAAATGAAGTACACAAGAAACTTGTGATTGGGAGAGATCAAGAAAACCTCATAGAGCACAGGTCACATTTGAAACTATGTAGTCTGTATATGTTTATGTGCACATTAACAGACATGAAGCACTGACATGCATTTTACATGAGCTGTGTTTTGATGCAATCCTAATATTTACAAGCCTCATTATATAGCAGCTGGAGACAGCCGCTGCTGTCAGACCGATCCATATTAATATATTATTCTTTTACATGTGGGATATGTAATGTTGACATCTGTTAGATAGATGATATTTACTGTTTATAGAACATCTAACCTAAAACCACTCAATATGACAAAACCAGCAATGTATTAAACATTATTGTAAGACATCCACATATTAAACATTTTAAATAGCGTATGTTTTGTATATAAAGTACAACATGAGTATCTGTTTATTTTCTAATTGCAACAGAGAATGGGGTCTTAGCAGCACATTATATATATATATCCCTATGCCTTCATGTGTTCACCTACAGCAGCAGTTTCCCCTGATCTGTCTGATCTTGCAGTTCTCCCTGTGTCCACTGTGTGGCAGTCTATCCACACTTGTGACTTCAGCAGATGCCATCAAATTTACAAGATTGTTGCAATTCATATTGACCAACCACGCCTCATGGGTACTGCTGAGATTGGCTTGAGTCAATAGTAATAATGATTTTACTGCTTTATCGCTGTCTGCTGGGGTTTGCGCTTTATTTAAAAACGTGAACATTTTCCTTTTTTCCCTTTGCTTCTTGCTTAGAAAGACTCTCTTTTTCGGTTTTTGTTCTTTCTCGTGATGTCTCGCTGCTCTCTCCTTTGACAGGCAGGTGTGAGAGTGTGAACGGATTGCCCTGGAGGGGGATAGACACTGACCCCAAACCGCCAGGCTCCAGGATCGTTCAGCTGGAGCATGTTCTGGGTAGTCACATCCACAGACAGCCAAAAGAGCGGCCCCATGTCAGCCCTGAAAGGCTTTATTTGAAAGGCTTCATTTACTTTAACTTTAATTAGGATGGGAGGTGAAGGCTGGTCTAAACTTGAAGGCCTGCTGGAGGGGCAAGATGTAGATGGGAGGTGTCTAAAGTTTGTCTTTAAGGGCTCATGGTTCAATTCAGAATGTTCAAGAGTGTTCAACAGTGTTACAGTCAACTGGGGGTGCTTCCGCAGCTTCATAACTGCATGACTTTCACCTAAATGTCACCTGCTCTTGTCGCCAGCCGACATATTCTAGGACAGAGTCTCTAATTTGATGGAGATATTGAAAGTGCAATCATGGCCAAAGCCCCGGCTGAGTTGGAGCGTCTCTGGACAACAACACCAGTCACCATTCCCCACATGTACCGCCGTCTGAGCTAAAACTGAAGGTCATTGCCATGGCAACTTTGCTGTTTAAATTGGAGTATGTTTAATCCCAATCCTCTGGCACCTGAAGACATTATCACTGCAAATCCCACCGTCAGTCATCAAAAGGATGAGCCGGCTGCCCTTTAAGGGAGGCTGTGCGAAAGTAACAAGGCTGTAGAAAAGTCGTGTCTACAGTGGTTTCTAAAGTAAACCAGACAGGTTTCACTCCTTGAGAATGCCACTCAATGTCCCACACACTGACATATCCGTGATTATGTTTTGTGTGTGTGTGTGTGTGTGTGTGTGTGTGTGTGTGTGTGTGTTTGGGTTTGTGTGTGTCTGGCTGTTATCAGAGAGGATTTATCAATTGCTGAGTATGTTTTGATTTGGCCATGCCCTGGAAAGATTGACGGCTTTCTGAGAAACTCATCTGCTGTCACTAGCAGTCAAGCTTCCATATTTTTGCTGTGAGATTGTCTGTTATGGCCTCCTTTGCTTTTTTCTCACAATATTTATTTGCCTGGTACATTGATTGCGTGACCTGTTTGTAACGACAGCAGGCTGCAGCAGAACTGATTAGATTAGTCAATACGAATGGTTAAAAAAAATGTATTTTAGGAAGGCAATTGTGTTCTCCAGTAATGATCACTCTTTTTTTTTTTTTTTCTTGTGCTCAAATAGCTTCTCCATAAATTGGGTTGATGACATCAGGCAGATGGTCTGGTTTGAGGCTCCTCCCAAACAATGAAATGAACTTATGAACCATTGGTGGAATCCAGGTCCTGCCCACATAAGCAAACCTGTTCATCTAGGACACTGTTCAGTTAAATCAGGACAAGTCTGACTGTGTTGGCAACACTGAGCTTTGGATGCAGTAGCTCAAGATAACGTGAAAAACAAACCCCAACTTAATGAGTTGTGTGTCCTCACCAGCAATCTACCTTAGATCATCGATCGGCTGCTCTCAGTCAAGTGACAGCCAATATCGTTTGTCTTGGAGGACTTGATGGTTGCAAAAAAAATGAACACATCCGAGCTAGAAGAACACACACTGCTCGACATCAAATGCTTGCGCTATCGTGGGGAGGGAACAAAAGCATTCGGGGGGAATGAGAGCGTGTGAGACGATGGCTGTGTTTACAAGTGCCCGGGTCCTGGCTGGTCGGCCCGGGTTCACCCAACGGTCACCGGTTCTGAGGTCTCCGGGTCTTGGATCTTTTTGAAAAAGATCTGTGAAGCAGAATTAAAGTGATCTACCTCCGGACTCCGGACAGAGGACTGTAAGAGCTTTAGTCTTTGAAACAGGGAAGAGGAAAGATACAGAGAGTGAGAGGGGGAGAGTGCGGCAACTATAGAGGGAGCCGGGTGAACGAGGAAAAGAAGAATTATGCATAATGAGTGTGTTCCCCTGCCTGAGCTACTTTGAAATGTGACTAAATGGTCCACCTTGCGTGAGGCTGGTCCCTGTGTTGACGGCAGCGAGGAGCCCGCTGAGAGAATCTGAAGCTGACAGAAAACAGTGCAAAGACTCCAAAGAGTGTACGGCATGTTTTCGATAAGATGACACCTAATAAAAGTTTTTTTTTTTCTTTTAAAAATATGAAACAAAGTGATTAGCGTTGAAGCAATGTGTTCAAGATGAAAGAAAAGTAAGCCTTTCTATTAAAATAAATCCCTTCTATCTAAATTTGTTGTTTTTTTCCCCTGAAATTTCTGCAATAATTGGCTCACTTCACATGCATTGACTTCTATTATGTCTAACATAGTAGTGAGACGTAAGTGATAATTGTTTGAACCTTTTAAAAATTAAATGAAAGGACATAAAAGAGCTATGTTCCGAAGATTTCATGATTCTTCTCATAAACAACATATTTCACATGTCTAGCTTTGCATTAGTGGATAAATTCCAAGTAAACATGCTTTGAGCCAATATATAGCACCTCCGCCATATGTTCTCTGCAGTTTTCACCTCCTTCTGAGGCTCCTCTCATGAGAAGACAGTGTTCGCACCATTTCTGTTTCAGCTATAGCTCCAGCAGAGGCTGTCTATTTTTGTTTATCCCCCACAGGATGAACAAAGGAGCAGGATTATATAGAGTGAACCTTCCTGTGATGAGCTTTTTTTTTTTTTTTTGTAGAATCATCACACTTCGGTTAATTCTGTGTCCTACAGGAAGAAGAAGACGTGCACCTATATGCACAGGTTCTTTGTTTTTAGTGGGAAACTAGATAATTCAAGTATGACAAATTATCATGAACAATTAAAAAAATACAAAGAGGGTCAATTATATTATGGAGAACTGCGGAGAGGGATTGTAACTGTGTTGAATGAGTGTAGAGGGAAAAGGGTAACAAAAGAGAAGAGAGGAAAGCAGACCTTGGAGCCAAAACCAAATCACATCAGTAACCGCTGCGCCCCGGGGTGAGGGCAGGCTCAGTCAGCCGTACCATGCAACTGGGATAATTAGTTTTGGAAAGGAATATCAACTGATATAATTGAGCATTCTCCACTAATGAAGATCCTCTGTGTTGTCACTATTGAGGCGCTAATTGACGGGAGAGGGATGGGTGAGGTGGGTGCAGGGAGGGGGCTGTGGGGCTGTGCAGGATATGATGGAGGAAGTGCTGCCTACGCTGGCAACAAAAAAGTTTTTCAGGTTGGCTGATCTCTATTAGACAGGTTTTATTAAGTAGTCAGTGACTCACTGTCTGCTTTCGTTCGCACAAATGCCTGTTAGTGTGCACATGATGGGCTAATTCACCACTGTTTGCTGTGTTTTCTCTAAAAGGCTCGCCGGGAGATGAAAGAAAACTTGCTGCGGCATTTAGACAGTTAAGAGTGGTAGAGAAGAGAGCGGCTTCTAAAAAAAAAAAATCACAGGAGTCCACAGGACGGGGGTGGTGGGAGTTTAGGGGTTGCACAGGTCGTGTTGGGAGTTTCGATTGAGGGAAGCAGAGGGTCGAGGATTTGCGGAGGGCGGGCTGTGAGGAGGGGTCATGGTGAAATCAGTTGAGGGAATAATAGGAAAGCAAATTGGTTTTGACAAGTTTGGGGAGCTGGAAGTAATGCAGTCCTTTTAAAGAGGAGATGAGGGAATATCCAGCAAAACTATGAGATAATCAGGGGTACCATTCAGAAGCGGGGTGAGGGGAAGGACCAAAGCCAGAACATGGGGCCTGCTGATGACCCTGAAGGGCCCGTGGGACGAGCGCGACACTCATTTACGGCCTACAGGGGGCGACAGGTTGAAAGCAGAGTTGCGTATTTATGTAAGAGGGAAAGCTGTGTTGAAGATTTCAGGGTTTGTGTAATCTTTCCCATATGAAAGAGTTAGATTTCCCATAATCTTCATCTAAAACAGTCTTCAAAGCCTTTCATGAGATGAAGATTTGTATTGATTAAGTACATTTTCAGTCATGAATGAATTAAATTAAGAAAAGTTTGCCCAATGAATGAGGTTTTTGATGAAAATGTTTAAGACGTCCTTGAAGTTTCAAAGACCAATAAGCGGGCAGACAGAATGGGAGACAGAAAAGAAGATATGCCTCGAACGGACAAACATATTCAAAGAGACAGACAGAAAGGCAGGCAGCAGGGCAGACAGACAATACTGATCCACTATCCACTGTCACACATCTCTGAAATCAGGCATCGTCCCCAACAGCAGGCTGCCTGCCAGATCAGCTCCACTGGCAGCCAACTAGACAGACTGCTCACAGCAGCCAGCATGGAGACGGACTGACGCAGAGCAACCAGCTAAGGTGTTTGAACACAAACAGAGGATTAACAGAGTTCTGGGCATTGAGGTGACGGTAAATGAAACACCAAACAGGCCCACTCCACAGGACAGCAGGTCCAAACAGACAAATGATTTCACACTCATTTCAAATTAATGTTGGAGGGTAATGGAGTCATGGTTTGGCTTTATGCTGTCCAATTTGCTGGAGCTGGTTTAAAATGGAAACGTGGCAGCAATGCATCCAGTTATATATATTGTACTTGCAGCAAGACAAGGAAGGATGATCTTTTGTTGGGCTGAAATTGAATTCCTGATGGTGTCAACACAGAAGTAAACGGTTGAGATAAAGTCAAATATTCTTCCAGTGCCTGCTGACACCTGCATGGCTTGATCTCTGTCTTCAGATAACATCACATATATAGTACAGCAGGAGAGAAAGACACATGGGTCTGAAACAGGAATGCTGCCTCAACCCTTCAACCCCTAAGAGTCTGACTCAGAATGCAATTTGCTGTTGTTGTCAGTTTTGACAATTCCTGGATGAGAGATAAAACACAAGTACACACACACACACACACCTGTATGCATGCACGCACACCTCCTTAACATACTGCTTCATATTCCTCCAGGTCTCTGAATATTTGCCAAAAACTCCTTAACCGTTACCACTTGTGGGAAGTATACAGAACCTGGTCAGTCCTCACACTCTAGGATAAGCTGTAAGTTGGAAAACAAACTAGTAAATGCTGTTGCTACTAATTGGCTCCGTCCGTTTAGTATGCCAAGCAAGTAAGACGAGTAACTTGAAATGATTTGAGCCAAGTCAGCATCTCGGGCTGCTACTAACAGCTCAATATGTTTCTTATATAATCACAGCCAAGATTATTAGGTTTCTTCAAAAGCCCCCACCTCAGCAAATATGGGTGATTTTCCTAATGGTCAAATGTAGGAATTAAAATTTCTTAGGAAGGCATTTCCTTTGCTTTGTTAGTGAATACTAAGAAGCCTTGATCCAGTAGTCAGGAAATATTTGCTGCTCGCTGCCTCCTTCTCCGTGTTTTCCATGTGACTCCATATCGCTTCACATTAGTGCAGTCCCCCACAAAGTAGCTGCAAGAATCAGCACGCGGTCAGGAAAAAAAGAAGGGTCGAAAGAGAAAATATTTAAGGCCTTGCTCCCTCTGTCAGCTTTCACCTCCTTTCCCTCCTTGTTCTTGTTTTCACAGCCCTTAATCCTGGCGGCTCCAACGCGGAGCGGTCACAGGTTTTGACAGCAGACTGTAATGACCTAAGCTGTTCTCGGCGGGGGGTGAGGAGGGTAGTTGGGGTAAGTAGTTGGGAGGGGGTGTGGCAGGATGGAGGAATGTTGAGCGAGAGGTTACTTGGCATTTATTTCTCGGTGTGGTGCGGTTTCACATATTGGCCACTTGGGGCTGAGTCGTACAAAGCTTAACCCTATTCAGGACTTGCATGTTGCCATACGTAGGTCTTTGTGCCCATTGGACCCCAAGAAAGAATATGTGCAAAATATTTGTTGGTATTCATTATAGACTTTTATACATGTTAAATACATTTTCAAAGTTGACGTATTTTTCCATTTTTCCAAATGGATGACAAATGTCCCTCTTTATATATATATATATATATATATACATACTAAAAAAAAATCTTGAAAAATAAAATTAAAAAAAAAAAAACAATACCTGTCACCTAAACCAAATGATCTGGTGTCCAAATGACCCCAGAAGTCCTAAATAGGGTTAAGCTATGCTGGGGTAAAACATCATCACTCATCAGGTTCAGGTTTTCGGCCACCTCATGAGTTTAGCACCAATGTCAACCAGTATTTGGAGGATGCTTATGTGCCGCTGAGAAATGCTCTTCTTGAGGAAATAAACAAGATCAACGTGTCTTTGTAGGGGACAGCAGTGTCCTTCGTGTCCCGTCCAGCCCCTCCTCCCAGAACCACAGACCTCCATTCCAGTCTCGTACATTCCCTTAGATGGCGGTCCATGAGGCTCAGACAGCATCTCTCTGCAGACGTACTAACGCATTTGTGTTACATGGTTAGAGGTAGTTGTTAACAAATGATCACATTCTGCTTAGTGGAACCAGAATTACAATTGTGTTTTAGCTCTGGTTTGATGTACAGGTGGACAACAAACAACATTCAACAACAAAGCTGTTGGTAAATAACTTTTTTTGAGCAGCAGTTTGTGTATTTCATCACACTATATACAAATTTTGAGAGCAAAAAAAAAAAAAAACCTTACAATTTAAAATGAACAAAACCTCCCTTCAGCTGTGCAAATTCGCCAAATAAAAGATTCTTAAATTACTTTTTAGAATGTAAGTGACATGAACTGGTATGACATAAGCTGTGAATTGACATTATATAAATAAAACTGAATTAAACTAAATAACTTCAGTCCGTAAAACCGGGAAAAACATGATTGTCTGTCATTTAGTTGTACATTCAGTCTGTTGCTCTTCCAAACATTTACACTGTGCTCAGTACAAAACTATCCAATGCAAGCACTGCACATAAGGCTAATAGCTTAGCAGCCAATTACTTGCAACACTTATCAGGTTCATATTGTTTCTGCGACATTCATGGTGTTTTAATGTGCATTATATGGGGAAAGTAGCATACAGTGAATCACAGCTGACTTAAAAATGGTCTTCTCAGTCACCACTGAGGAGCGCCATCGCTAGGCACTGGTAAATCCATCGTTGACAATGTTAATTCAGTCTGGTTTGAATTTCATTCATAAAGATTCATTTGTGTGTGTATAAAAAACAACTGTAGGGGCAAAATCATGCACTGGCAGTATTGAACTATGCACTAGTTCTGTCTGGGCTGACCCATATTGGACAGGTAGAGTACTATCAACCTGCCAAATCTAAATCATCTTTTTTTAAAGTGGGTGATTGTTGAGAACACTGCGACTGCACCATAGTTTAACCTTTAACACCAAAACAATGACGAAGCTAAAGCAGTGTAGCTCTGCAAAGTTAAGGGTTAATTTTCAAATGGTTTTGCACTTTTGGACACAAAATGTTATGATTAAATTCTGTCTTGGAGCAATAGTGGCGTAAAAGTTAGAAAAGCATGTATAACTGTAAGCTTTATGTCCTGGTCTGTCATGGTAAATCTCAGTCCCTGCTTAAAACGGCTGTGATGCTGATGTCGGTGATCCACGTGTGAAACTGTGTTAATGTGATCAGGATGTTTCTGTAAAAATAGCAAGATTACCTATCAGTGCAATTACCCAGAATAAGTCAAGGTTTAAAATCATTACCAGCACTTGGAGGAGAGAAAATACTTAGTTTTATTATCGGGTATCATGCAGGATAAAACACTGCTGTGTAACACTACCTGAGGTTTTGAAAAATGTTGCACTTCTGGCCACACTTCAATTAGTGATGTTACAGCACTTTTTATTCCCATTTGTTGTAACTGACAAAACAAGTCAGTAGAGGAGTGCGTTTAAAAAGTTTATACCAACAGAAAGCAGGGCAACAACCATTTTGGCCATATGGGATTTAATGCTGGTTTAACCTTTAAAGTTTAACCTTTAAATTACTCACCAAGAAAATTAGTCTCTCCCACCAGTAGGAGTTATTTTTTTCTCCATCTGACACTGATGTAGTGTTGCTGTGTGCTCAAACTGGAGGTTGCAGTAAAGGAGCCAAAATACAATGATTAAAAAGTGCCAGGCTCAAGGTTTGGGAGACATGCTATGACTAAATAATTGATCAGCTGACAAAAACACATTCCTTTTTTGTGGTTGAGTGCAAATCCAGCAACAGACTTTACAATAGGTATAGTAATTTTCAGGTTTGAGTACAACTTGCTACAACTGCTCAGTCGATACTTTTATACTAACAATAGTTCACAGAAATATACTGTCTCAGCAGTTCAACTAAACTACAGCTTTACTGTTTTGGTTCACTCTCTGCTGAAAAGTTAAATTACATAAAACGGCAAACATGCAAAATAATTAGTTGGTAAATATACAATAGGGGAGCTACAGAACCAGATATTTCCATTAGGAGTCCCCAGAAACCAAAACAGAAACTTTAGGGATGCATATATTAGACTTCAATCTGTCATGATCACTGTAAATAAGCAATTGTTCTGCAACACCATGAGCCATATCAGCTTCATAACTTGATAATAATGTTGTGTTTACAGTCTTCCCCAAGTAACCAAAAAGCCATTTAATGCAGGTTCACAATACATTCATTATCAAAGAACATGCCATTGGGAGGCAAACTTCGTTTCTTAGGATCTCTATGGGGGTCAAAAAAGGGTGAGAGATAGAACATGTTAGCAGTGGCTGATGGAGGAAGGGAAAGAAAAGGATGCTTGACAGAAGAAAGCATGTTAGGCTTGCAGATAAAAATTCTGAACAACGGAGACATGGGAGTAGGTATTAAGGTGGGTACCAGCTGGCCCTCACCAGCGACTGCTCAAAAAGCCTCTCTGCTGCATTCTGCATAAACGCGGCTCTGGGTGGCAAACTTGGAAGTGGCAGGATTGGAGCGTCTGGCTGATTGAGTGGTATAAATAGATAGTTGAAAAGTTATTTTCGTTTCAGTAGAATGGAATAGTTTCGTCCCTGAAAGCGTGCTGGAGGCAAAGATTTGACTGCTGAGTGGCTGCATATGTGGCAACTCTGGGTTCGTTTTGGATGTGGAGGTGATGCTACCTTGAAACATATGGATGGAGAATAACAAACGATACTCTGCTATAGTTTGGGGATTATAAAAGGGAGTGATGGAGTCAAGGAGGAGGTATGGATGGAGACGGGTCAAAGTAGTCGTCAATGACTATGAAGCTTGAAAGCACAAACAAACATGAGAAATGAGACAAAAAGAATACAAACAAATTCACACTATTCACACTTGTTCACGCTTTGCACTTTGTATGGGGTTGTAGATTTCACTTTTATCTATATGCAGTGAAAAAACACACAAAAAACCTCTCTCACTTAAATAAGTATTCAGCTTGCTTTCTATATATGCTTTCCATCTGGCCAGCTTCTGTGCAAAGTTTTCATTCTCCTGTAAAGTTTGAGACCAGCTGTGACCCACGACTGATGGTCAGGCTAATATAAATTAGGTTGAAATTTGGCAAACTGGGGAGCAGCAATGTGTCCAGTCGAGTGACAGTCTGCATAATTTTGTGAACCAACCCATCAACAAATCTGAGCCAATAAGTGGTGGCGTTTGATGCATATTTCATAGTGGTGCTTCAAGTTCTAAATGTGAAAAAGAAAAAAAAAAAAAAAAGCCTCCCATCCCTGCTACCAAGTGCTGAACATGTATTCCAATATTGAAATTCAGTGTTGTTCACCTTCAAAAGATTTGTTCTTCACTGCTGTTAGTGTAATTGCTTTCTGCCCCCAGCCATTGAAATAAAATGTCCAAAGTAATAAGGCTTTCTTTTCTTCCCCAGTGTTTTAGTCTGACGGTGCTGTGATTCAGTCCCAGACAGATGCATTTTTGCATTATTTCATCCTATAGGTAAAAATATGAGATTCTTTATCCGCTGTGAATTGCTCTTTTTTTCTGTTTATTATTTTGTTCCTTAGTTCTATCTTTATTTCTTCCTGTGTTTTACATACCTCATGCCATTAGTTTTCATCCCTCCACAGGACAACTAGCTGCCTCCCTATTATTAAGTCCCTTGCTCTCACAGCTATGCAAACTCTAGAATTTAGTGAGCCCGATTTTCAGATTATAAAGATATATTCCCTCAAGACTGAGGCCACTCGAGTCCCAATATGAGATAGAGAATCTCAGACTTAACCCTGTCCCTTCTAATATACCAATCAATTAGATAAATAAAGGTTTAATTAAGATACGCTCCTCAATAGGGTTATGGGGCTTGGGGGTTGGTGACTGAATGGGGGAGGGGGTTATGAAAGGCACTTTGGACATGAGAGGAAATACTTGAGCTTCACCTATGGAATAAAGCACAATAAAGGGATATTTATTAAGTATCTGAGAGCCCACAGGCTATTGAACATGGCAGACAACATAGGCCACTCATAATGGAAAAAACTCCATTAAAAAGAGAAAACCATTACAGCTTGGTCATTACAAAAAAATAAATTAATCATTTCAATTATTTTGCATTTTATCACCTCTCCCAAAGAGCAGAACGCATCTTATAGGTGAGGCATCAAGATTAATTGCTGTGGAAATTAATTTGGAGAGTAATTCTCATCATAAACAAAATTACATTTCGCTTTATCAGTATGAGTCAGAGCGGCAGTGTTTGTTGTGCGAATGTCCCCTCTCCACTGCTACAACTCTGTGGGCAGAATGACTTTCAGACAGAATCCAATCTGTTATAAGCTTGCTATTAATTTGAATGTTTTGAAATGCCTGGATAAAAAAATAAAAAAAATAAAAAAATCATCTCAGTCAGTCATGTGCATTTAATGGAAATTCTTGGAAAAAAAAATGTTTACAAGTGTTAGAAACACGTACACAGAAAAACAGAGGAAACAAATCACATCACAGAGACATTATAAAAGCTTTAACATCAAGCAGGTGACTCTAACTACAGCTGTTTTCTTAAAAAAGTAAATCACTTTACTGCACATGTAGCGAGTTAGAAATGTAGTTTTTATTGGGATTCTACAGACGGTAAGAAAACCTCCAGACACCAGTTTCTGCCGAGTATTATCCTCATAAATCTCTTACCCTCTCTATATACATTGATAAATATATGTATATCTTATGTGCAAAATATAAATAACTAGAAAGATAAAATGTTTGGCAAAAGCAAAGCCCATCAAAACAATTATTCTACCCCAACTAAATTTTATTGAGCATCTTTTGACCTTTATGACCTCTGCTAAATCCTTAGCAGCATTTCTTAAAAGCTTCTCACATACCTCTTTTTAAAAAAAAATTGGTTTCTGTCTGTTCCTCATGTGTTCACTAATATTCTTTGTTTCTTGTGCTGCCACAAACCCTCCTCTTTTTAATAATGAATACAAAGCTTTTTCCACAGCTGTTTTCAAATGTCTGATTCTCCCAGGAGAAGTTGTGTTCTTTCTTCCGAGCCTAGAGAGGTTTGCTGCTGCACCGTGAGTTTTAAACCTGCTCGAGAAGCTGCCAAATGTGTCTCATGGAACTTGAAGTGTCTTGGAAATTTTCTTGTAACCACTGCTTTTATGGTGTGATCAAATGATTTCTTCTCTTAGTTTTTGCCATGTTTACTGCTCAGCTTAATCTGTATCTCGGCTGAAGCAAATTCAATTATAGGGTTGTAAAAAGCCTATTTGTGTTTTTCAAAAACAATTGTCACCTTACATACTAGGAAAGTGATTAAAAGCAGCAGTATTCGAGAGGGGGAAATAATTGTGACATAGCTTTTACTGCGAAAAACATCTTGCAGAAATTACATTGCACATTTTAATGATTGCTTTGCTTATGTCATTTAACTTATGCAAATGTAATTTATAATAACTCAGGATCATCAGAAAATGATGAATGTGTAAACCCTTCAACAGGTGGAAGAAGTATTCAGCAACGTCACTTAAATAAAAGCAGAAATATCACAGTGTAAAGATACTTGGTTACAAGTGAAAGTCCTGCATTCAAAATCTCTGAATCAAATCAAGTAAAAGTACAAAACCATTAGCATCAAAACATGCTTAAAATACCTAAAGTGAAAGCACTCTTTATGCAGAATAACACATTTTAGGATTGCATTAGATCATTCTTGATAGCCTAATCTGCAATAATATAGAATATTTTGATTTATAATACACATTGATGTTGTAAATTCCCACAATAACTAGTTACTAAAGCGTTAAAATAAAGGAAACGGGCAACAAAATTACAATATTTGCCTTCAGAATATAGTGGAGCAGAAATAGTGAGATGTATAACATGGAAATGTCTAAGTAAGTACATCAAAATTGTACAATTTTAGGTACAATATATGAATAAAGGTACTTAGTAAAATGCCCCAGATGCCCTCACAATCTTTGCAGGGTTGGATTTTCGATTGAATAGTATATAAAACATAAACTAACATGAAGAAAAAGAATTAAACTATATATGGCTTTTATTTATTTCATTCCCACCTCTGTAAGGGTTACATGGCAACCAACTTATCAAAACTTAATGGTAGACTTCACCAACCTCTCTGCCATTATACAGTACTTTCCATAAGTGGAGGCTTTTTGCTCTATTGTGCTCGGTGATTACAGTGCCTGTGCAGTGATGTGCAATTGCAAAGATATAGTTCTTTTCTACTGATTTAACTATTGACTACAGCTCCAAATTGCACCAGGAAAAAAAAAAATCTTTCTTCTAAGTGCTGTGTTTTTTTCTGGAAATAGAGTCCTCCAACCTGAGACGGGGACATGTATGTCAGAAGTCTGATGTGTTATGGATCTATCTATGTACCCAAGGTGAGAATAAAGTCCTTCTGCATCATGACACATCCGAGCGTTCGCACCCTTTTCCAATCTGGTGGCTTTTGCAAAATATACCCTGAGTGAACCCAGAGGTGACAATACAAGACAAGTGAAATAGTGTAGCCATGCTTGCAAATGCACTCACACCTTATACACGGCTTGTCTCTCTCATTCTCTCACCCTCCATATCTCCCAGACACAACACACACACACACACACACACCACCACCACCACCACTACAACCACCACCATGCATTCAGTCACTCAAAGGAGTATTGTGTGGTCAGATCCCACTGCTGTGTGTCACACAGTTTATGGGCCTGCTAGCTTTTAAGTGGCCTTTTAAGATGTTCTGCTGAGCCATTAGTAGCACTTCACCATAAAACTGCATCATTTAGGGAGCTGACTCGCTGAGCTGTGCCGGTGCCCTTAAAGACTGAGGTGGCCCAGTAGGACTAAAAGTGGGTCTGTCCTTTGTGAAGTGAGTTTGTGCTTGTGCATGGCAACTTGTCTTTGCATTTCTGTGTACGTATATATATATCTATATCTATATCTATCTATATAGATATATATATATGTCTGTGTTGGTGAGTGAGCAAATACATTTTATTTATATATTTAGGAGTCGAGGAAGTGAACAAATGGCCTGGCCGGCCTTTGCCTGAGGTAACTGTGGACCTCCATATGTAGTGAACCCATCTCCTGGCCCTCAGTCCTTGCATCATCTCCACCAGGGGCCCCTGGGGTGCAGCTGACCCACCTCCATCCTCCATCCTCCGTCCCTCCATCTCTGTCCACGGCCACACTGCACATAGCACAGTCCCGCCTGAGGCCAAGGCTGACTTTCTCTGCAGTTTGCCATGATGTAGCACGCAGTGTAGACAAGCCCTCTCCTCCGTCCCCTCAGAGAGGGGAGTGTGCTAAGGTTGACCGATTTAACAGCTGCTGGGTAATACTCAGAAAGTCATTTGTTAAAATCTAATTGATCGCTCCATTTCCACCTCTACACTCGGCGGATGTTCTATCCGCTGTGTGAGCGTGGCTGAACAGCAGATGCTTTCTGCCCTATGGAGGCAGAAAAAAGAGCACAGAGGTGGTAGGAGAGCAGAGATGAGTCACTGATCCTGTGTGCCTTGATAACATCCAGTATGCACATGTTTTTATGAATGCCGTAATACAGTTAATGTTATACAGCTTGCAACACAGTAACACACTTACAGTTAAAAACAATCAAACTAAAACAACAAAAACAGCATTTTGTAGTTATTGCACTCCCCTCTGAAGTGTGCAGTTATTGTGCTGTTTCTTTTAGTTCTAACTGTAATTCACAGCTTTTCTCTTACTCTATTCACTGACATCACAGGGACGTTTCCTTCGGGGATTGAGGTAGTGCCCTTGCTGACCCATCCAAGAGAGACCCTTACCCCCTGTTTCATTTTCACCTCCTTGCCAGGACCAGGCCCTTTTGTCTGGAGACATTACCTTGAGATGCAGCCAGCAGCTGGGTTCTCACTCCTCATAAGACACCTATGTACCACAGTTATATCTGCCCACAGCCCTTTGGACTCTTGGGGAGCCAATGGGATGAAGCACAGTCTAACCTAAGCCTTGCTGAACGTGTGACAATGAGGCTAGGTCCATGCCTGTGGTCAGGCCATGCAGCTCAGAACCACTTAAAACGCAAACATTTTACATCAAAGCAATCAGTCACCACCCCCAGGCGCAATTCTCACCCGCTGAGCAGTGAGATGGCGAGCAGCCCTTCCCGCCTCCCTCTCTCACTTTGCTCCGCCGTGTTCCTGACCTCAGTCAACATATACCAGCATACACCTACATATTATTATCAGCAGTGGCTTTCACATGTCGAGTGCCTGCCAACAATACACACTTAGAAGGAGGCTCTTGTTCCCTCCACATTAGTAGCAGAGAGCAAGCAAGGCGAGGCAAGTTTATTTCAGTTAACACAATTCATACAAATGGGCAATTCAACATGTTTTTGAATAAGCAAATAAAATGGGCATTAAAAAAAAGCGCTCTAAAAGACTAAAACGAACGCAGAAACTTAAAAGATAAAAAAAAAAAAAAAAGAACAGTGCATTAGGTCTTCTAAAATTTTCAATTCAATTCAAGCAGCTAATTATAAAACCACTCTGGGTATGTGGTTGTTCCTCTGCATTGCTGCTGCGCTGCTTCATGCAGAGTGGGGAAAATGAGCCTGTCAGCCCAGTCCCAAGTTGCTGTGATGAGTGCAAATGAGGTAAGGCCCTGGAATCCTCTTGGGGAGCTCCATGAAGGAAAGTGGCGCTGGAGGGTGTGTAAATACACATAGACACACACATACGCACATGGACCACATAGACTGATGGCTCTGATTTGTGAGCTGTCAGGCAAAGTGGGTCAATATGTGACAAACAGGAGGGACCTTCAGATCCTCATGCCAGCCAGAACAGTGTGATCGACCAGCAGGTTTGTGGCACACTGGGGGTTGAGTTCAGATGCCCAAATAAGCGCGGAACATCAGGTAGTTTTGGACAGTAATGAGATATTGTCCTCTCTCTATATAGAATGTGTGATATTACCCTCCCTGCTGAATGCTGCCTTTGTGCCACTGCTGTTAAAAAAAGAACAAATGTCTGAAGGACCTGATTAAAACAAAAGCAGCACTTTGTCAGAGTTCCTGTGTGAACAGTGCCGTGTAATGATGGTCAGGTGCAGCTTGTCATTATGGAAACACAGAGGAAGTCACAACACTGTCCCGAGGAGGCAAACGGGTAGGAGACAGTAATGCGCCACTGATGATGATGAGGAGTGTCTGGCACCCCAGCCCTTCCTGTCATTAACTCCCATGACTGTCTGAACTTATTTCATACTGACTGCCTGAGTGGCTGCCATGATCACAGACTCACATGTGCGCAGTCCAGCCGGCTTTGATTCCACACTGCTTTCATTTATCCTCTCTATACGTCCCTTTCCTCCTGTCTCTCTTCATCTCCATACCTCTTCTCCCTCCCTCTAGCGAGGTATTATTAGTGGCCGTACAGAGTTTTTTTTATTTCATTTTGGTGATTGACAGCCAAGGTGATACCTTCCTTTCATTTGCATATTATGCCGTTTACTCTCTATACCTGCCACTAATGGTGGTGATTCCCAGACTGCTGTTCCTGAATTAGTATGCTCCAGCTTGGGAGTCAGGGCTGCTAATCAGAGGCTGTGGTGAGAGGAGAAGGATGGCTTCAAATTACATCCTTCACAGTCAACAGGAGGTGCACATGAAAGTGCGACGTCCCGCCGTTTTTCTCCGAGCTTAGGAAGTTTGCAGATCGACAGTGACAGCACCCCGCTTACCTCTGAGACACCCACTAGAGCATCTCCAATTAAAAGCCTCCTATGATTTCCTCTATTAATAATAAATGCTCCTGAGCTTGGCGGAGCTGTGATTGGTACGTGTCTGTGAGGCTTTTCAGCACATGTACACATTTGTGCGAGCGGCATATTTGTGTGCATGTGCTTTGTTGTTCTTTTTACATTTTTTTTCTTTTTCCAGGAGACTGTCCATGTGACGTGCCTTTTCATGAACATTCACTGCAGTGTTTGGTTTCATGTGGTCTCCACCTCCTGTCTGTGGTGGTGGTTACCTCATAATCACAACTGAAAAGCCATAACGCGCCTCTGTGGAAACTGAAGATGCCACATTGAATTTCAGCAGGAAATCCGAAGAGGTGCCTCTCTCTTCACTGCTGAGGTAGATGCCGGGAAGCCAGAGACAGTTTTCCAGGAAAAATGTGTTGCTGCAAACACGTCTGTCCCTGTGACTTCTGCACAAACATTGATCAGGCTCCAGAACACCTGGAGTGCTGCAGCTCTTTATTAAAGGCATGCCTGCGCTATTGTTACTATGATTACAGATTATGTGCTTCAGCATCACCTCAGACTTGAATAAAAAAAGGTCATCATACAGTAGGTTGAGGAACGCTGATAGCTGCAGAACACTGCTTCTCGTCATAATAACAATAATTGAAGAGACACTGATGTCTAAGTGGAGGGCAAGCCCTTTTTTAAGGATAATTTGAAAAAAAATGAAGCAAAGCAATGCAGTGGATGAAAACGTACCCATAAATAAGTCTGGAAAATGTTTTCACAGAGGACAGTGAGGCTGTCTGGCGAGGGCATGACTTCAAAATGACACATGCACCTGGTTGCACTGTTTCTCATTTACCAAACACGGTCCATCACAGTGGTGTATCGTAGCTGCTCAGGCTGAAACTAATGCATCCTGATGGCTTATCACTACAGCACAGCCCTTTGTATTAAAATGTCTTTAAACGCCTTTTCGTCACCGTTGCAGCAGCATTCGCTCCACCTCTCCATTCTGCAGATTCAACTGATTTTGCTAATGCCTCCAGGACTTAATCAATATGCATGACTTAAGGTGTCAGTTATCAACACACGAGTGGTTTTTCAGGAAACATTATCCTTCTCCAGTTCCTGATTTGTACCTGAATAATGTCGTCCTGCGGATCGGTGGTAAGTGTATGTGGCGGGTAATCCACAGCCATCCACTGTGGCTGTCATGCTGATGAAGAAATTTGTCCCAGAGCACAGGGGTAAGATGCACTTCCATGAATACTATAGGGCAGGAGGACAACTGTGACAAACACACATGATGAATGGAGAGGCTACGACCTTGGAGGAGGTATTTCTCTCTTTGCCCTGCTCCTCACCTTCTCTTTGGTGACCTCCCCTTTTTTCTGTCCCTCTAACATGTCACTTTTCACTGTAATGGCCAGTAGAAAAATGTTGTTTGTGTTGCTACTATTACACTGCTTTTTTATACACTGGAAGTCCCATTTCTTTTGCTTTAAATCAAATAAAAACCTCACTCACACACTGAATACTTGCCAAAAATTTGCCATCAGTTTTTCTTGGCCATGCAATTCAAAGTAATGTGACATCCCAGACCTCGATTACAGGCAGATGCTTTGAGAGGAGGTGGATATAAGCAGAGAAGTGAATGAATTGCAGATCAGGCTATTGTTGCTTGTGTTTGTTACCAGACCGTGTGTATATATAGACGGAGAGATCTAATCCCACATGTCAGTGTTGATCTGTGTTAACAGGAAAACACTCTTAGCAGTGTGATGCCACAGTCAGTTGGGATCTTTGTCTGTGTTGGGTCAAACCAGGCCGGTCAAACTGCCACATATGGGCATTAGGCAAAGTGGATCACACAAACAGAAGATACTAAAACGACTGCACAGAAGCAACATGAGGGATACGTATTAAGATTTTATGCATCATCAAAATTCTTGGAAAGTATTGTCATGATTATACTTAAGATGACATGACTTTTTTCAGATTATTTATTAATGTCAGTCCTCAAAAACTCATTTTTATTGATGACAAATGTCACTTGAATTCACTAAAAGTGCTGTAGACCTTTAAAACTTAATGTACATGTGTGTTTGTGTCACTGTAGCACTTGCAATGTATTGTGCAATGGAATACAATGGACAAATCCACACATTCTAAATTTTAAAAAAAGAAAAAAAAAAATCAGTTTGCCTCAGTCTTTTTGAGTTATGTCAACTTCTGATGAAATTATGTTCAACCAACAAATTATATTGAGTTAGAGCCATTAGCACTATCTCTGCAATTAAAGCTGTTATTAATTACCAGTCCTAATCGTGTCAGCATGTTAAGGAGGAGGAACTTTAAATCCTGAACTCAATGTTAAGAAAGATTAAGTTATCAGGCTAATTTCATTAAGTTACCACAAACAAAATTATGCAGAAATTTGCGATAAAATTAGACACAATACCATGCTAATGTAATAATCAACATTATTATGTCAACTAAACCAATTAAATAACTAAAAGCAACTTAAAGGGTTTATCAAAATTGGCAAATACATTTTTAATCTTGCCGTCATGCATTAAACTAAGTGGTGGTAATGGGTCACTTGAATTACTTTATATAGTGTACTTGGCTGTCTGAGCAACAAACTAGACACAGCCTACGTCACTTTAAGACATTTCCTGGAATCTGCATGGCACAGTTTAACATTAGAACGGTGTGAGCAGGAGGTTTCAGGTTTAGATGACTGTGCATGACAAAGCAGCTGCAATTTCCCACAAATTTCTATCAAGCTACTTAATAAAAAAAAAAAAAAAAGCCTATTGTGGAACAGGCAGTGATACATTTTGTGAGCTGACAGAGCCTCAATAAACCAGACACCGAGCCGCCACAGGACACGATTGGGCCGCGGCTCTCCTAACAGCTCTCACAATGAAAGATTTTTTCTTTTCACCTGAAGCAGTTGTGTTGAATGCATCAGGATCACACTTTCCTTAGATTACTAGATTTACTTTTGTCTGCATAAGTAGAAGAGGATAGCAAATTACAACACTCATCATAAGGTATCTCCAGGAGTGTATTGAACTGTTAAGGTTTTCTAAAAAAACAAAAAACAACTTCATGAGTATGTATGAAAGCCTCTTAATGGTACGAAAAGAGATTTAGCAATTAAAAATGACATAGCATAACAAAGAAAGGAAAAACAGTTCTTACATAATAATTGCAGAGGTCAGCTGACAGTGTTTTCAGACCGAACAAATATAGTATATCAGCACATACATAGGCTGTATTTGGTCAATTAAACCTTCACAATTCTTTGCCACAAGCAACAACAGATTAATTAAATCCATTTCATTTCTTAATTGGCTTCATTTTTCTCTCTCCGTCCTGATACAGGAGAATGTAAATGTCAAAAAAGAAAGCGTTCAGATTAATCTGATGCTGTTTTGCATTAAACATTAAAATGTTTTGGATGAATGTTTTTTCATTAACATCATGTTAATTTGTCACCTTTGCATAACACATCCAAGACTGACAGCAAAAACACATGCCATCACGTAATGCTAAAATTACGTGATGACACTTTCACACATACAAAACATGGATTATTGCCATTCTCTTGCAGGAATTTGGAAATTCAGATTTATAGCATGTTATAACAATGCACATTTCGCGAGATAAGACCACATCAATAAACTGAAGCTTGATTGTTTGTTGTATGCGAATGAGCATTGTGTTGGTGATGACTTAAACAAGCTGATGCGGTGTGGTTGGCCCCCGGGCCGGCGGACCCCCCAGAAGGCATCCCATAAGAATGAAACAAAGAGTGGACGTAACGTGGGTCTTGAGGGTTGGAGCAGATGAGTAGCAGATACACTTGAGGCTCATGGCTTTGATTATGTGGTCCGGAACTCCTCGGCTGGAAGTTGTGCCAACACGGAAGGTGTGGCCAGAGAATGTGCTAGGATTTTGGATGTCGTCGGGACTTGCTTGAAGTGGAAGAGGAGTCGGGATGAGGCTGCAGCTTGACCGGTCCCTGTATTGAACTGAGGGTCGGAAGGCGAAGCATCCTGGGGTTTGTATGTGGTGTATGACAGATTTTTAAGGGCTTGGGTCTGAATCTGACTTGGAGTACATGGTGGCCGTTGGATTACCCGCTTGATTAGTTTGACTTTGTTTAAGTGAATAGACCAGGCATTCTTCGGAGATGCAGAAAAGTTGCATAGTGGATGGGGAGGAGGTTCCGTGCAGATCAAACTCAACTTGTCGATCAACGTTGCAATGAACTCTGTGCATTGCAGGAACAAAGGAACGCAAATAGAAACATTAATTCTGGAGTGCCGGCTAGAGGCTGGAACGTGGGATGTTGGAACTTGTTGCTGCCTTAGGATAGGCAAACAGATGTCAGTGGAAATGACCATGATTAATTATACAGTGGAGGTATCATGAGAAGTTTGAGTCCCAGATGGAAGGGAGCAATACAAGATTGAGCTGGTTTGGATGTAGCTTGTTGAATGATGGTGGGAGGAGCAGAATCTATTACAGATGGACTAAATGGTGATATCGTTGCAGTAGCCTGGGACATGCTCTGCATAGAGGAGGAACCGGTTGGAGACTGACCACCAAGTTTGGTGCTACACGAGAGGCATGACTGTGGCAGAGTTGCTTTGACTTTGTTCATGAAGATGATGAGGGCGAGGTAAGCAGTTAGTAGGTTAGTAGTAATAACAATAAGGTGGATTATTGGATGATGCTGAAGAGGGCAGGAGAGGTTTTGAAGAAGCTGCGAGAACTCAGGAGGCTACAGCACAGAGACCTTCACTGACCAGGAAAAGCTCAAAACCAACAGAAAGAGCATGTCTGAAGAATTGATTTAGGGTCTTGTTCATGAGTCACAGAAGAAGGGAGACGGGATGGATGGGCGGATGGTGCAGCATTAGCGGCAATGCAGGCACTGCACTGGATCATCGCAATGACGAGGGAGTTGAGCAAGAGGGTGAAGCTGTCAATTTACCAGCAGAGCCACAGTCCAAACCCTAACCTATGGTCATGAGCTCTAGACGGTGATTGCGGGTATGAGTGTCCAAAATTATCTTCCTCCATAGGTTGGCTGGGCGTAGCATTTTAGACAGAGCTTGCCATCCTGAGGGAGCTTGTGTTAGAGTTGTTGCTTCTTTGCGTCAATGGGAGCCAATTGAGGTGGTCTGGATGCCTGATTCAGATGCGTCCTGGGCGACTTGTTGGTGTGAATATTGGAGGTCTCTGCCACTGGCATGTTTTGCTGTTGATGAGGTATAATGAGGCTGAAGAATCTGCCATCTCGGTGTGTAAAGTGGAGGGTTGTTGTTGTGGGGTAGTAGTTAGTGACGCTGGCTTCCCAGTGCTAAGAATCGAAGCAGAAAATTGATGAGTGTTGTGGTACAAAACGGTTGAGAGGGCAGGCCAGTCGAGATTGACTGCTGCTGCAGCAGAAGCACATGTGCAGGTATCTGTCTCTAAGTGTAGCTCAGTGATAGACTGGCAACCTGTCCAGAGTGTCCCCTGCCTTCGCCCTAAATCAGCTGGGATAGTCTCCAGCCCCCCACGAGCCTAGTGAGGATTAAGTGGTGCATAGATAATGGATGGATGGATGGATGGATGGATGGATGGATGGATGGACATGTTGAAAGCTCTAGGAGTTTGTCAGATGTTGAAATAGTTCAACTTTGTCATCAGCAAAGGTGGCAGGTGAAAACTTTCTCTTAACCTCCGTGAGGCCCAACGGTGAACTGGTCGGAGATTTCATGTAGAGGGACATCGTCAAGAGATTGGAGCACAATGAGTGCTTTTGGGTGCATTGAGAGTATGAGTCAGCTTCTCTGCAGGCTTGTCTGCATCAGGTTATTTTTTGGTGGGCGGAGCAACGGGTACCGTGATGACGTCACATTCTGGCGTGCAGCCTGTCAGATGGAGAAGCGTTGTGGTCACGTGACCTTCTGGGAGTTTCTCAGAAGTTTGAATAGTTAAACTTTGTCGTCAGCTCGGTGTTGGATAAAGTCTTTCTTACTGCTTTCTAAAGACCCACGACGGTCTGGTCAAAGATTTCGCACGGAGGAACATCGCCGTAGGACCTGTCAGGAATAGGGGAGCAGGAGCTGATCGTTTCCGGATGTGGGACTTCTCTGGATGCTCGTCTGCTTTGGAAATCAGAGCTGGAGCGAGTAAAAATTGACAAGGGAGAGATTAGGTTTTGGTCTTCCCTGAGAAGAGCTTCCCTGGTTGTAGCTGGGGTCAGATGAGGAGTTTGATGCGGGTGGAGGACGGAGAGAGGAGCTCTGGTTGGAGTCGTTTCTTCGGGATGAGCAACACAGTTTTTTGAAGCGACGCTGATCTCCTTGTCTCCGGGGCCTCGTTGATCGGCGGTGGAGGAGACTTGGAGCCGTGTTGGACGTTACTCTCACGGATGGCTGACGGATGAGCGTTTCGTAGTGAGTCAGAATTTTCTATAAACTTTCAGACAGGTAGCTTGGCTGAACGATGACGTGTGTTGCTCCGTGCACGAGAAGCGGGAATGAAGCAGTGGGAAGGGCAGAGTGGTGTGAAGAGACGTAGGAGAGACAGGAAGGGGAGTGGTTGAGGTTCCTTCTCCTCAACCGCAGCTAAAGATTTATCTCCTTTTCAATATTAAATACTATTCATCCATTATCTATACATCACTTAATCTACGCTGGGGTCGCGGGGGGGCTGGAGTCAATCCCAGTCGACTCAGGGTGAAGGCAGAGGACACCCTGGACAGGTCACCAGTCTATCGCAGACAGACTCACATTCACAGCTATGGAAAATTTTGAATCACCAATTAACCTCAGCATGTTTTTGGACTGTGGGAGAAGGTGGGAGAACCTGGACAGAAACCATACTGCACAGAGCATGCAAACTCCACGGAGAACGATCCCAGGTGTCCTAAGAGGAACCATAGACAGTATACAGTCTATGAGCGGAACGCGAACCTGCAACCTTCTAGCTGCAAGGCAATGGTGCTAGCAACTCACCGGATTGCAGAATTGTTTTTGCACAGCACTGAAATGAAAAATTCTAGTAGAAATGTTCACAGAAAAGATCCAGTTTGAGCTGATATTTTCATGAAATTTGTTTTGAAAGCTTCCTTTTTTTTCTTAAAAGTGTTGTCTCTCACAAACAACTGCAAAAACAAAAAATAAAGTAAATTCAGAAATAATTGTAACTGAGTGGTACTGATCTTTGGAATGCACGGCATACTTGTTATCTTGCATTTGGCAGGGAATTTTAAAACAAAAAACAGCATTACCTATTTTTATTATAGCTGAGCGACATTCACTTTGAATAAAAGTACAGGTAAGATTTAAAGGCACTGTTGCGGATTGTGATCACTTAGTGAAACACTACAGAGGGAACACTACAGAGGAACTGAAGAGACTTTAATCATTTCGGTGGCTGCAGGACAAACCTTTATATCTGCAGAACTCAGTGTTGAGCGAGCTTGCTGTGAATTTGGTATGACAGCATGTAGTATAATAGAAGTGTCTGCTCTTGTGGCCCTTGTTAGATGAAGAATGGTCCCCTCCATGCAGAGCCCTTTGCCATCTTTTTGTCTGCAGGAGAGTAGTATGATGTGACCTTTAATGGCTGGCAGGCCAGAAGAGAGCACGGGACTTATAAGAAATGGCAGATCTGCAGCTGACCTTTAAAAAACCCTCATATTGCATTAAGACCCTTTGATCACTTGGATTATCCACTGCTGTCTGGGACCCTACTGGATCATTGTGACCAGCCAGCCTACGTCAAGGTGCTAAGGAAAAGAAAATTACACACATAAACAAGGCACAAACTTCTGACTAAAACAATAATTTATCATTTATATTAGTTTCTGAGACTATAAAAAACATATCTTTCTAAATATGATGAGACATAATCATCAAGACATATCAGCAGTATCATGACAGTTATGGATTGTTTTCCATTTCTGTGTAAATGGATAGTTGTCAGTATTAAAGCTGGCTATCTCAAGGTGGTTTTTGTGCGTTTCTTTGCATGTGAGTCAGTTGAAGTTGTGATGGCGGACAGATGATTCAGTCTGATCACACTATAAAAAACTGCAGAATGAGCCTTGTCACAGTGCCTGAGAAGATAATAGACTATTATGTAAAAACAAAGTTAAAGGTCGTTTTTAATGACATTCATGTCAGCCACTCAGCTTTCATGTAACGGAATCAATTAACTTAAAATCTGCCCAGTCTCCTTTCATTATAAGAAAATATGTCAACCTTGTCACTTGACTCTGTTCAGAAATTTATCACATAGATTTTATTTAAAGACCAGCCATCTCTCCGTCCATTAGCTATACCTGCTTTACCTTGTAAAGAGTCACAGAGGGCTGGAGCCTTTTGCAGCTGAGAAAGTGAGAAGTAAAAGCCAGGGGCCACCCTGGACAGGTCGTAAGTTCAGCGCAGGTCTAACACTAAAAGACTGACAACCACTCGTGCCCACATTCATACCGAAGGTCAATTTAGAATCACCGGTTAACCTACAAGGCCTCTCTTTGGACTGTAGGAGGAAGGTCGAGCACTTGGAGAAAACTCAAGAAGGCAACCATCAGTCACTGCTCCACGGCATCGGCCGTACACAATTTGTTCTAAATACAAAAAATACAGAGAATAACCCCCAACAAATAAAAACACATCCATAAAAAATCTGTGAAAACCTGGCAGCAAGGTGTCGGATAAAATACTGTAAATGCATAGTGGAATAGTGTAACTGTAAATATCTGTAAAATAATTAACATTATCTACAGTTTGGGATTTTTTACATAAAGACAACATTTAAAATAATGTTAATAATAAATAAATAGTAATAAATAATATTTACTTTTCAATCCCCGATAGATGTAATTTATCTTAACTCCAATTTTATGGACAGAAGCTGTAAAATGATAAACTAGTATTTGTGACAATATGGAATTTTGATGGAGACATTAACTGTAAACAGTTTAGACTTTTTTGTAATTTTACTAGATATTACTTATAATTTACCTAGAAATGAATATCTTTAATATAATAGTCAAATACGTTTAAATTACAGTAAAAAAAAAGAGAAAAAAATTATTTTTTTAACAGCGTAAATTGATTGCTAAGAAAGGGGAATTATCTGTTAAAATTTTAATTACTTTCACAACAAATGTGCGATTAAAAGAAGAAGCATGAACGGGAGAAAAAAAGTAATCTTTCCATTTGTTCACTATATCATTCCACTAAATATAGACAATATCCATTCAGTTGTTATTTTGACATAGTATGTGCTGCAAACCAATTTTTACATCAAATGAGATAAATTACATTTTAGAATGAAACACTGGACATATATCCATCACAGTTATTGTATTGCTGCAACGTGCACCACACCAGCATTTGGAGCCGTGCTCATATCGGCCCACTGAGTCTAATATTCACACTGCTTTTAGCTCTGTTTTTGGTTTCTACCAGCTCCTGAGGGGAATCTTTGGCTTGTTGTGTTTGGCAGATGCTAAATGCTCCACTATGTTTACCAGCTACTATAGTGTCTAACTGTGTCTGTTTTGTGTGCTTTGTGTTCTCCTGGTGCTGAGCAGGTACACAGTGTTTTTTTTGTTTTTTTTGAGCTGAAATCGGCTGCCTGCTGTGGCTAACACTGGGAGCTGCGAGAGCGAATGGCAACACTGCAGTTTCAGCCTGGAAACCCAAAACAATGAGGCAACAATGACAGAAACCAAAATGCTCCATGGAGCGGAGGGAAAATACAGATTCTCATGAAAAGTCTGGGGTTTTGTCATGATAAGCAACTCTTTTCACATGACATAAATCTGTTTGACTGTTGTTAAAATAAAGATGTTCATTATAGCCACTTTAATTAAATGGCTGATATTTACTGCATAACGGCAACAGTTCAGTTTGCTATAATTACATGCTGTCATGATTTTAAAACGTATCTCAGTCTTTTTTTATATCTCCAGAAACTACACTGAGGCTATAGATACACCAAATATACACAGCATCTACACATATTTTCTTTCTCTTTATATTGTATTTCACATAAAAGACAACAGCAGCCTAAGAGCATAATGTTTCATGACACTGCAGCATATAAAAGTATATTTTCACACATTAAACATAGGTGTCACTGAGCTGTCAGACAGAACTGGGTTTTCAGAGGTGCTATGATGCGAATCTAACGCTAATTACGTAAATCCCTGGAGATACTTAACAGTTGTTCTTGGACCAGGTGCTCCATCTTCCATCTCATCTCAACTTGCTGCCAAAGCTATCACAACCAGCGCAGCTCCGAATCAGAGTCAGTCAGGTGTTCATAAGTATAGCCTTAAGGGACACAAGATAGCCGGGGAGACCCCCTTTGATGCAGCCCCTTCACTCTCAACTCCACCCATCTTTAATATCCAAATCACTGCCGTCCCATATGGACGAGGTAATTGACTTGGTGATTTAAAGGCAACCTGACCACCTCCATTCACTGCATGCGTCTCGGAGATAAAACATAAAAGATTGTCCTGTTAATCTGTTCATAGACCTCTTCCTGTTCACAGTAGAAATCCAGCGACCCGTCAGCAATTCTAGATTACCGTAATGTGAAAATCTTTCCATCTGCCATAATTACCATGTTTCAAAGGGCTGTCTTAAATTACACCGGGAATAATGGCTTTGTGCAAGAAGAATTAGAGCCAGCTACCTGCCTGTGTGTTAATGTGTGTGCTTCTGTGGCCGCAGACATAAAGGGTATGTACAGAGATGCTCAATAATGAGAGTTTAAAAGAACTGTTTGAAAAACATAAAGCAGTTTGTACTCATCAAGATGATTCATAAAAACAAAACAAAACAGAAAGAAGAATCAAAAGTGATGTATGGGCACAATGTGTAAAGGAATGTTTAGTGTCTATTAATTCTCAGCGGAGTTATGACACTGATTTGAAATGCTAAAAAAAAAAAAAAGCAAACACGACTGTAAATTCTCTTTATTTTTTCTGTATTTCTGATCAGCAGCGTGTGTCATGGCAACTGATGGCAATTTCTGAAAATACCACTTTTTGAAGACTTGTCAGAGTCCAGTTAATGGCATCCAGCCAGGTCATTGTTTGTGACTGACAGACAGACGATAAGATGGACAGATGATTCACAGCTGTCCATGTCATTATGGGGGTACAATAGGGTTTGTCAGTTACGATGTGCAGAAAGGCATATTTGGGAAATATGGACAGTTAAGAAAACCCTACGTTTCATTAATAACGCTGCCCTTTACCAGCAAAAGAATGTCATCTGCCACTCACGTCTGTCTAATTTTAATAAAAATTGATTCTTCTACAGCTGAATGCCTGCAATTACTAAGTTCCTGTCTGTTCAATGTTCATGTTCCTCCAATGATTTATGTGCTCCCTGTTTAATTGCAGCTTTGGGAAATGCCCAGTGCTCGTGGCAATTGGCGAATTCTGACCTGGACAGAAATTACAGTCAATCTAAAGCAATGAATTTCAATCACCTTTCTTGTCTGCTTTCTAGATTGGCTCTGCGTCAAACTGTCATTAGGCTCACCCAAATATTTCACAAAATGTGGGTGGTGACATCATTCATGTGGACTCAATTAATCAGTGATTTAATGTAAGTTGAAATAGAAAGCCATGTCATCCCAAATATTATGCTACCACACCGCTTTTCTAATTATACTTGGAGTGTAAGGTGTTTTACATTAGTGACGCATCACAAATACATTTGTAATCAAGGTGTTCATTTTCGTATCGCTTTGCAACTGTCACCTTTATCAGAATTTATGAAAAGATGCTGTGATAAGTTATGCATTTTAACCCAAACCATGAGTTTTTTTTTTGTTGTTTTTTTAATCAAAATAGTGAATGAAAAATAAATTCAACAGTGTTAAAACAATGGCTTTACATGGGACACAAATCCCAATCTCCTGGAGGAGAGTCCTGCATCAGGCTTCAGCTGGTGCTTTATTTTCCATGTCTGCGACTGATTTGACTGAGTGTTCCAGTCGCACAAAAACAAACCGTTGTCATGACTTTTCCAGAATATGAAGTCTCCCTCTTTTTCACTGTTCTCTCCATCAGGTCAGGCTGACCTGGAGACATATCATCTCTTGCAGTCGTAAACAACATCTGGTTTCTAACAGAAAGTCCCTAATCTGTAACACAAATAGTATCGGATACTTTGTCATCTATTGGGCTGCCAGAACTATCAATAATCATATGAGGTGTGTCAGAAAGGTTCCAGGCCTGGTGTCACAAAAGATATATTTCAAACTACAAACTACCAGTTTTCTCCCTCAGACGATCAACCAGCATGTCTACAAAGAGATTCTGCGGCGTTTGCTTTGTTCAGTGTGCGAGAAGAGGCAAGTCGTGGCTGCTTCACCATGACAATGCGCCTGCTCACAATGCCCTGAGCATCCAAAAGTTCCTGGCTGAGAAGAACATTGCTGTGCTGGAGCAACCTCCCTACTCACCCCACCTGGCTCTGTGGGATGTTTTCCTCTTCCCCAAGCTTAAGGGGGTCATCAATGGGACCCGTTTTGAAGACGTGGACGATATCAAGATGGCTGTGACGACAGAGCTATGGAGGATCCCGGAAGAATCCTTCCAGGAGTGCATGGCGGCGTGGCAGAGAAGGCTGGGGAAGTGCGTTAGACTCCAGGAGGATTACTTCGAAGGGGAAAAATGTTAGTTTGGATTTGAAATATATCTTTTTTGATACCAGTCCTGAAACTTTTCTGACACACCTCATAGATGAAGAGTTCTAATTGGCAGAAAGAGACACTTGCGTACTTACGGATGTGGAAAGTTTAATACTGGCCTTATGCCACCACTACAACACCAAACTCCTAACATACACTGTGCAGCTGTGTGACAAACATTTCCTACTACAATATACTGACTGAGTGAAATCACATGATTGTAAAGGCAGTTAATTTGTATTGGGGCGGCTGTGGCTCGGGTGAGAGAGCGAGTCGCTCAGTGATCGGAAGGTCAGCAGTTCGATTCTGCCCTGTAACCTGTATCATTGTGTCCTTTGGCAAGGCAGTTCACCCACCTTGCCAGGTGTGAATGTGTATAAATGGATTGTTTGAGGTGGTGGTCGGAGGGGCCGTATGTGCAGAATGACAGCCACGCCTCTGTCAGGCTGCTCCGGGGCAGCTGTGGCTACAGTCGTAGCTTACCACCACCAGAATGAATGTGTGTGAATGAATAATTGACAGTGTAAAGCCACTTTGAGTGTCTGGGAAAGCGCTATATAAATCTGATCAATTATTGTTGTTAGGAATGTTATTTTTTTGGCAGACAACACTGAGAAAGAAGAGAAGCACAGATACAAACTCAGTCAGGAGTTTCTGCAGACAAAGAAACGAGCCACAAATTGATATAGCCCATTGTTAATTGGTCCTGTGTGCTTGTTTGCAACACACAACTCTAGCATGTATGTACTTGGTTCAAACAGGTGTGCACATGTGCGTATGTATAATAGGATGAAAAGTATGAAGCGGTGTTATCTTGCGTGTGTGTCGTCTCATTTGAAAAATTTAAAAAACATTCTGTATTTTTACAAAAAGCTACAGACAATGTTCTTCATCCTTTTGTTTATTTTTTACTTATTCTAGTCAATGGGTGGTCTAATAATGTAACATCACATCTACATATTTCCAGCAGCTAGAACACACAACAGAAAACTAATTCAATTGTTTCAGACAATCAAAATGGGCTTTTTTTTATAGACTCTTAATTATGAACCAACGCTCAACCATCATAAAAGGAGAAATCTGCTGTAAAAGAAATGGATTATGGTAGCGTCGCTCATAGTATTAAATCATAACAGCACCATGCATGCATCCACAAAACATGCTGTGCTTTGATTACTAAATATAATTACTTTTGCTTGACTGACTGCTTTGCCCATACTGTGCTAGCTTTATCACTCTGGTCATCATTCTTGCTACATAAAAATGCAGCACAAACTGCTGTGGTTAAATCCTGCAGTGGAGTCTGAGGAAAAAGTGCCTGTTCACTTCAGAGCCGCAGCTCAGAAAACCACTTTGTTTTATCTGACCTGAAAGAGAATGGGGCATCTTGAGTTTCAGATACAAGATTATCCTATAATAAGAAGTTATAGATTTAGAGGAAAACGGGATGCTGCAGTGTCTTAATTTCCATGACAACACAGTGACGTGTCCAGCATCTGCGGGCAACTTGCTTTTGTTTACAGTATTTCGACTGTTTGTTGCATATGCGGGAAAAATAAGAAGCCAGCGTTCACAGCGTCACATTTGCGTCCACTGTGCATCCAGCCAGCGGGGTGTCACGCCTCGGGAAGAAAAGGACAGTCTAGCAGCTTCTAACTTGCTGTTTATGTGTTGTTTATGCTGACCCCCCACCTGTGAGATTCTGCCAAACACGACAAAATAAAGCTGCCTCTAAGCTCTTAATATATGTCCCTCTTGCTCACAGATCTGTCTGGAAAGAATGACCCCCGGTGCACAGTGGGCAGTAAAGCCAGGAGGAAATCTCTGCCTCGACTGTTAATGGCATTGCTTAGATCAAGCCTCTATGGATGTCTGTATTTTTCTGCTTCATTCTCTCATTCTGTGTTCCTGTCTTCCTTTCTTCCCTCTCTCTTGGCCCTCACTTGAGTCTTTGTCTACCTGCAGCGCATTACAAAAATGTGTTCCAACTGCAAATGGCTTGTTGACCCACACTGTCCTCCTTGGTGTTTGCAGTTCCCCAGAATTACACTTGGTCCGTCTCCAGACAAATCGAATGGGCCAGCGTGTCTCTTTGACTGTGTGCAGAGCTGACCAATCGATGGCCATCACAGTTAATACCCTCTCTTGTTTTTTTGTTGAGTTTTGGAATGTTTGTTGCTGATGGACACGCCCATCGCCTGCTTTCCTCTCCGTCAGATCGGGACGTTGCTCTGCCTGGGGGGGATGGCTTGTCGATCCGGGGCTGTTCAAAGCGATCAGAGTCACTGTCCACAAAATCAATAGGCTTCTCTTACTCCCTCCTCCCTCCCTCCTCATTTACTACCTTCTTACGAGACTAGACAAAGTTTTCCTGTACGTCTTAGTGTAAAGGACATCGGTGGGATCAAATAATCAATGGGCCCAGTGGGAGCGGCAACCTAGTGGAGCTCAGGGGTCAGGTTCTGCGTCTGCTGAGGCCTCAGGATGGCAGGTCATTAGAGATAACAAGGCCGTTTTTGGTACACAGATTCTTTTTTTGATGTGTTTTTTTTTTTTTTTACCAACGTATTTTTCAAAGCAATGGAGGTCCATTGGGAAAAAAATATTTGTAGTTTATTCCAGTGAAATTGTTTTCCTATACAGAACAATGATTTAAAAAATTAAATAAAATAAAAAAATAAAGCTACAACACAAAATAACAAAAACACATACAGATTGGTCTATGAAAAACTAACAACTCTGTATGTGGGTTTTCATACTGCAGCTTTGTGAGTTCCCTTTAGGCTATTCAAACAAATATTGTAACCGCTGCGGAGTATGGATATATGCATACACCAAATACAGTTGCATGGCACAGTTTTGTATAAATATTTAACAAATCATCTTTCTCGGAGTCAGACTCTGTCCATCTCTCTGTGACGGACTGGAGACCTGCCCACGGTGTACTCTGCCTTTCCTCTATGTCAGCTGGAATCGGCTTCAGCACAGGCCACATTTTTAATTATTGTTGGCCCTTGAAAATGGAAGAAGTTCAATATTTTCAAACAAAAAAATTTCCTTTAACTATATATATATGGTGCTTAACAAATTTACCACCCACTGTCCAATGTAAGGTTTATGCCACAGCTGCCCTAAATAAACAGCATTGGTAGTTCTTTAAAAAAAAAAAGATTTTGGTGTTTCTGTAATGCTTTATACACCAGTATGTAGAAGCTCTTTAATTGAAATTATATTTTCAATGCTAAAATATAAATATTGTTGTTATCCATGACTTATCAAATTTACTGTTTTACTAAAAGAAAAAAAATGAAAAAATTGTAAAGCACATTTCTTGATTAGGATGTCAAATTATAGTTACTTTCGTGCATTTCTGAACAGAAAAAATATTTTCAGTGGTTGAATGTTATGCTTGATTAATTTCTGACTTTTCAGAGAAGCCCAGTGAGCAGAAAGTTGGGTATAAAGAGGTGAATTCAGTTTGAAATTCTTCATTCCTTTTCAAAATGGTAAAATGTCAAGGGCTGAGTGCAAATTAAAGCACTTCATGATGCTGGATGGTCTGTATGTATACAGTCATGGAAAAAATGATTAGACCACACTTGTTTTCTTCAGTTTGCTGTTCATCTTAATGCCTGGTACCACTAAAGGTATATTACCTGAAGAATACAATGAACACTACAAAAAATGCAGCTGTTTACATAATACTGTGGACAGGTGGTTTAATTAATACATTTGTTAAGTAAGGTATATATAGTTACATATTTCAACATTTTTTTAGGTCTCTAACATCAGTTTGAATTTCTTGCTATTTTGACATGTCAAAATGGGGATATGGACTCATTTGTAGGACCACAAAAACTGGAGTTCTAGGAGTATACATATTGTCATTAAATGTGCAAAGTTACAAGCAGCTTCTGTGTTGTCTTCATGTTGAAACTTAACAAACCCACAGTGTGAATCTTCTGTTGCCTTACTGAATTTTCCCACCTGTACTTAAAATGAACAGAGAAACTGGTGATACTTCAGCACACATCACAGGAAATCATTTTTGTTGATACACATCATAGCAAGTGATGTAACAACGAGGGAGGTGAAACAGAAGTGCTGTTCTAAAAACAGCAAAAGAAAACAATACAAGAGTTGTCATTCATCAGTGGATTCACATTTTATTCATTTGCACAGAGGAGATTCTTAAAAGCCATTTCAGTATCTCTGTTGTTCATAATGTCAAGTTTGCATTGTCTTGTCATGCTTGTAGTAGTTATGGCTGGGATTGGTGATAGAACGTGCACTATTGGCACCACCAGACGTAATCAGATGGAGACCACTTGAACAACGCAACCTGTGTGTGTGTGTGAGACAACAAAGGGTGGATGGATTCACCGCTGACAAAGATGAGCAGGATTTGAGGATAAAGTTTATGCACCCAAGTGGACCAACTATCGTTGGATTCATGGCTCTGGGAGTTATATTTCTGGATGTATTGAACCCTAAAAATTGCTTCCCAGATGAGACGCGGTTTTTTGTAGGGTGAAACCACAAAAGTTTCCAGGTCTGAAAACTTTCCTGCCAGATTCTCCCAAAACATTTTTCAGAACTTAGTTGTGGGTCCCAACTAACAAATAAGTAAACTCTGAACTAAATCTGAGATGGTGGAGCAAAACAAATGACATGAACCGACTCTTGTGTTCCAAGCAGACATGCTGCTATTCAGAAACAGCAACACCCTGCACCGCATTTCTTGAGGAACGTCAAACTCCACATTTGCACATCAGAATTGGATCTCAATAAGGAACGAGTTTAAATGAATTAGGATAGTTAAGGTTACATTGTACTGAGTGTCTGTTGTAGAGGACATCTAGCTCTATTTGGAATTAAAGCACCTATAGCGACTGCTTTCTTTGTGTTTCTATACCAAGGATTAAATAGGTGACCCTCTCAGTGTAAGTACTGTTAGTGAAGCACTAGTAAAGAGCCTCATTAGGAACTGAAAGCTTCCCAATCAATAGGTCCACACATTTAGGTCTTTGGTAAAACGCTCAGACATCATCACGGGGGGCAAGTGACAGCTCAGCAGAGAAAAGGAAGCTATTTTTACTCCGAGGAAAGAAAGTATTGCTTTACAGAGAAACTGCAGGCAGATTTAAAGTATCTGAGCACTGCTGAATAGACTATCAAAAGGTTTCTGGGAAAATGCAGACCTACTGTATGTTAACAAGAGTCTGAAGCAAGCGTTTTAGCCAGCGGTGTTTAAATGTACGAAGGAAAGTTTGACCTCAGAATAGTTCTATTCTTTCAGGTAATTTTCTAGCATTTACTCCTCCAAGTGGAAAGTTTGGCCTGGTGGTTATAATGCCAGAAAAATGCTCCACAGACATCAAGAATTAACAGCTTTGTTTTCTGCACATTCACTGTAAATTCCTCTCCAGGCCGCAACGCTTGTGGGGCAAAAATCTCGAGATGATAAAAGGAACGATTCTAAAGCAAACACACAGGATGTTGTCTGCTGGATGGGCGTCATTAAAGTAATCAATATCTAAGCCATTTCCATATGCCATAAAATAGACCGTCCTAAGATTTCTCCGTTCACTTATAGTGACGGCCTGCTGTCTACTGGCTGCCCTGCTCTCTGAGTCTGGCTGCACTCCATTTGGCTGCGTTGCTGTGCTGCTTGTTACGTAGCAGCGAGGGTGATGAAACCCAGTTAAATGAAGTGCAGGCTGCTGCTGATAATCAATCAGCAGCAGGTGGTAGAAATGCTGCAAACTTTAATGTCATCTTTTCGCAGCTTTCACGTTTTTTGAGACTCCTCTGACAACACAGAACCTTCTCCTCTTCCTATTCAATCACATTCGCCCGACTTTGTGCTGACATGTTCCATATGTCTTTTTTTTCTTGCGACGTGACGAAGTCAATATTACCATCACATTCATTTTTTCCTTCAAAAAGGTATTATGTGTGAGAGAGGTACAGTAGCTGCCCTCAATTTGTGTGTTGTGTTGCCAAAAATGAGCAAAGAAAGTTTTTCTACCTGAGAAATATTTAATAAATTTTATGAAGTTTTCATGCACAAGACGGGATTGTTTTTTTATCCAGATGGCTTGACGAGTCTTAGAGGATTCCAGAGACACGCTCAGAATTGGGCTAGATGTTGTCAAATGACCTTCGGGGTATTTGAAAAATCACAGGGTACTGAAAATTGGATGCTTAGCTCTGTGACTCCAATTTAAAATAATACACAACAGGCCCAAACTGGGTCTGCTGTAACATGTGTTTAGTTTGAATTTTTTACGCTGTTGTTGCAAGCAGGTATTTTGATTGACACCTTGCTGCGACCAATTACTTGTGTGCTCACCTTTGACATTAGAGACTTGGTGTTAATGGTTTCAACAAGGAAACTGATATGTCACCAGATGTGTGAGTTAATTATTCATCAGTACACATGTAGTGCAGTCTCTTGGAAGCCACACGTGGACGTGCACCACTTGTCAGCTCGCTTGTTTTGCGCTTGATATTGAAGATTACATTAGGAGAATTGAGGTGTTGTCATGCAAAGGGCTGGATTTAAAAAGTCTTATAAGTCTGAGAGGGTTGTCAACAACACAAGACCTCTGCGTCCCTATTAGAACGAAGTAAGCAGCACTAATGCATCAGATTAAAGAAACCAGTGGTGCCTGCAAATGCTCGGGGATTTAGAGCACACACTGAACTTCACTCTGCAAAAAACAAAAAAAAACTTAAAAAAAACCTCCATCATACCTCTACAAACAAGAAGCCAAATAACATCATCCACATCAGTGTTTCCCACTGGATTTTCTGTGGTAATTCCTTCATCTCTTTATTGGACTTCTGCATCTGAGCAACTTCATTTGTCGTGTAAAACCTGGATCCATCTGCGGCGTTTCGGATGTGAAAAGCAATATGGCTCATGTTCATACAGCTTACCTTGCCCGCTACCTTTTCCACAATAAAACATTACTCACGCTAAAAGCAGCTTAGAGAAATTAAATCACCATGTGTCCTGACAGCTCAATAGATTTGCGTCTCCACTTGGATACACAAGAAGACACGATTAATCCTCTGGTGTTTGGGCGAAGCACAGAACTCTAAATCACAGTAATTACTATCATCTATGCCAATTTACACCACATGATAATAGAAACCTTTAAAAAAAAAACAAAAAAACAAGTCAAGTAATTACACAACAGTCCCGTCATGCACACTAGTCTAGTTGTATTATTATTTATAAGTGCGCTGGCTTGTGTTTGAGCCAGTCTGCAGGCCCTGTCGGTGTGATAGGTTTAGGTTTATGCATTTGTGTGCATTTGTGTGTGTGTGTGTGTGTGTGTGTGTGTGTGTGTGTGTGTGTGGTCAGTCGCCCTCCCTTAGTGGCATTCTCAGTGTCAGTGCTGTAGTCATTCTGGCTACAGGCATCCTGTCGCTGCGGTGGATTTACTGGCAACATGCCCCCCTCCCTCCCCGGCCAGCTCTTTAATTACCCTGGCCTATTGATCCTCCCAGGGACACGGCACTCTGGAGCTGAAGCTGGGCCTGCACCAGTTAATGACTGATTATTCCTCCGTGGGCCCTTGGGAGCGAACAGACGGCACAGGGACAGAAGGAGCCCGAGAGCACCGGGCCTGTTCTGCTTTGCAGCCGCATTCACACTTTTCAGCAGCTCACCTGATAGCAGAAGGGACTTAAAATAGCATTTTGTACTCCATGCTCTGCCAGCTTGAGAATTTTCCAATTAAACTTAGACAATCATAAAAGACAATTTTTGCTTTTTGAAAATTGATCATCACTTCCCCAGTGTGTGTGTGGGTGAGTATTTTTAACCAAGCATGTTTGAAATATTGAACAAAATTACCTCTTATATACTAACCTTAATGTGTTTTTATTCACTTGCCTACCTTTAATGACGCAAAACAGCTGTTGCTATATCATGTATGATTGATAGAGAATTATGCAAGAAAAAAAGCAATCACAAAGGAAATAAACAGTGTTGGAAAAGATGGTATTAGCTTAGAACTTTTGTCCAACTTCTCACTTCACAGCCTAAACCTTTGCACTATTTTATCCAAAAAGTCGCATATGTCTGTAGTTGTGGTGCTTTCATAAATGAAATGAGATAGAAAGGCATAGAAGTTAATGAATATAGACAAATGTGAGCGAAAGAGAGACTATTGTGAGACCGTGAGGTGTGGATGTAAATGTAAAGTCCTAAGAGGCCACAGTGCACTTTATATATATGTGTATATAATCAAGGCACACTTTGATCACACCCCAACCCTCGTGAGGCGTGATGCCAATTATTTTCTTTCTGATCATCTGATACTACGTAAAATCCAGGCTGGTATCTCCAGTCCCAAAAGCTTGATGTGTTTAGAAAAGAGAAATAAATAGTAGACTTTAATTCATTTCATTTTTTCCAGGCATCTACGCAAGGCAAACTGATCCATTTGCACTGCAATGTATGCTAAATGCTATTAACCTTTAGCTGCTTAGAACACACTAATGGGAAAAATCAACAGGTTACAGGCTTGCTATTTTATGCAGAATGTCACGTTATTAAAACTGAAGAAAAAAAATCTAGTGAAATACATAATGAGCCACTAAATGATTAAGCCAATACCAGCATTTTAGTATGACCTGTTTTCTGTCAGTCAAAACAAATGAGATGCCATTGACTGCATGTAGGCCTACATTTAGAAAGGTAAGTGGTCTTGCTCACGGAGTAAATCATTTCAGATGTACACGATTTAAAATATGCAAAGCATTGGCAATAAAACAATCAGTTAAGCATCAGACTTTTAAAATAACAATACAACTGAGAAATATTTCATTGAACCGATGAGAGACGATCCAGGGACACAAATCTTCCTCCAAGCTAAACTCAAATGTTGCAGCTCTGATCTTTATATAGCTTTTTATTGCGACATTTATTTATTTCATTGCCTATTTTCTAACCATATTTATTTATTTTGCTGGCACATTTATTTATATCTATTTTATTAAAATGGCATTCCATGATAATATATTACGGTTGTTTTTTTGTATATCAACATGCTGAAGCCTAGATGGATGTGAACCATTATTCTATGGTCAGTGACAAATGTTGCCATAGCTGCACTATTACTGTGGCTGCATATTGCAAACCACAGCCAAAGGACTTTATGATGGAAGTCTGCTTTACCCAACCAACATCTTTGTCTAGACCAGCTTCAGTAGCTTGCACATTAATATTGCTGTAGTTTGCATATGGCTAAGACAGGCAGAAGGAGAAGCAGTTCCTATTTAGACTAGAGCTTGGTGGTAGCATATTTACTGTCTACTGATAGATATGAAACACACATTTATTCCAAATTAAATATCAAAAATGTTGGGATTGGAAACATCAATGTTACAGTATTGATCTGCAATGCGACATCTTGGTCATATGTCTTTAGTAGTGTACAAAGTACATCTGAACACATATATACTGATTCAAACTTCAGCTACAACCCAGAGACCAAACTGCAGTCTTCAGTGGAAGAACTCGCTGACTCCAAGACAGAGGAAGGTACATAATGTCAGGAAGGCACCAAGAGCACATTTCTCGCTCTCCTCGACATTCACAGGGTTGTGCACCGTGGATTTGTTCCACAGGGTGAGTCTGTCAACTGTCACTGAGTTTAACTTCCCGAGGCATCTGAGGGAGAACATTTGGTGGAAACAACCTGAACTGTGGCAATACAGTGCTCCTTCATGACGATGGAAAACGGACAAGTTTCTTGGTTGCACCAACAAAACTATTGCACTGCAATTTCCCCTGCTTGCCAGATTTGGCAACTTGCAACTTCCTCTTCCTCCCCAAATTGAAACTCAAGTTGAAGGGTTGCCGGTTTGACACGGTGATGCTCTTACAGAATAGGACTTCCAATGAGAGTTTGAAGCATGGCAGAAACATTCGGAGGGGGTTTACTGCTGTTCAGGAAGACAACTTAAAAAGGAATGGTAGCCAAATTTAAATCAGGTACGGTTTTCGCTTTTTATAGATGCAGACTCAGAACCTTTTGATCGCACCTAACACAGACTGCATTTGAAATAAGAAGTACTAATCATTGGCAGCAACTTTAATGCTCAGTGCTCTAAAAGCCCTTCACTTTAAATTCGCTTACTTGTCCATTTTCTGCTCTTGACGAGTTGTATTAGCTTGATGTCTCCAGAAATGGGAACGAGTTCAAGTGGTAAATTGAAAGGACTAGGGAGCTCCTGTTTCTCTTTAATGAGCTGATGATGAGTAGTCGATAGGGCTCCATGTCACTTTGAACCATGTCCTCTGGAGAGACAGTTATTGGATGAAGTTCTACCTTTGTAGAAGAACCAGTGAAAGACGTCTGACTGACAGAATCGACAATAAAGACCCTTCCTTTTCTGCAACTCTTACACTTCTCTCCCTCTACTGTCCCTCTCATTTTTCCGTCTGAGGCCAACAGCTATTTCTATTTGGCAACGTCGTCTTTTTGCCCTCAGAGATCACCTGAGGGGAAATAAGGCTGTGTTTATGAGGAGTGATCTTTACCCATCGCTCCTCTGGGACTGACACATGAGTCAGAAAGATGAGGGGATGAGTGCTGAATATTTCAGAGGTGAAGAAAGAGAAAGTGACATACAACAGTTGTACAACAGTGGAGAGAAGGATGAGCCGGGGATATGATCTGATCCCTGTTCTCTGTAACCCCGACCAGCAGGGACATGAATTCTCAAATTGTAAAACTGAGCAGAACCAATATTCCTTTGCTACATTCAAATATATAACTTTTAAATGTATATTATTCATTCTTCTCAATGCCTGTATGCTCAACCTGAAACTATACTACTTACCCAAGGAAAGTATTTAATTTTTTAGCAAAATGTTTGCAAGAGCTTCTGCAAACGTCAAGCACAATATTTCAAAACTGCATAATGGCAGCAATGCAAGGAAAACAGTTTCTCTTTTCACAGGCTTTTGCCATCAGGAGAGAATTACTCTGATGAGTGAAAAGCTGTTGTTGGGGCCTTATTGACCCCTAGTGTTTATGTTCATTTCTCTATTTCTACCTGGTACAAAAGAAAAAACACTCTGAAGCTGAAATGATTTGCTAATTAGCTAATAGTTGATGGACAGAAAATAGTTTGGCATTGATTTGTTTTTTCTCAGTCTCTCCCTTTTAATTTCATCATAACTGTAAAGTCAAAAGCTTTCTAGTTTTAGTCTGGAGCTATGGGAGGTAAAGTTAGATTTACAATCAGGGTAACAAGATTCCTGCTGTAAAAACCTGCAGTGTCGACTTTGACATACAGTTGAATACTGGATTTTGCAGCACTAGATGCATGCACTGTGTCTTTAGTTATATTCCCCACAGTAACTGTGTGTGATGTAGAGTAATGATGGACTACACACACTACACAGACTACTTATGGAGCTGGAGTTACATCCAAATAACTTGTACAGCCTTGTCTTAATTGCTGAACAGGTGACCTATGCCATGCAATCTCTGTGTTTATGTTCATTTGCACAGGTCAGTGATCACAGTGTACTGAGGGTTTATAGTGTAATGAATCTGTGAGGTGTGAGATCTTGAAAAAGACGTGTGGCATGTAGGAGAAAACACACGCAGACCTCGCTGGTCAGTTGTTACAGTCTCAACGTATCAGCTGTTGCTTCAGTATATAGTTGCATTCCTGAGGAGTCAAGAACAAAATTAGTACTACTTAATGTAGAAGTATAAACCCAGCTAATGTACAGAGCACTAAGATTGTGGGACTACCTGCCACTGTGAGTTTTGACAGTGTAGTCATTTGTCATTAACACAACCGACTCATAAAGCAGAGACAGCCGAAGCCGGCAGTGTGCAGTCTGCAGTAGCTGCCAAGGTCTCAATGGGTTTTGAAGTAACACGGGCAACAAATGATTTAAAATGCTTTTGTCCTCTTTTAAAAAAATGTAAAAGTTTGTATTTTCCTATAAGAACATGCTGCTAGTCCATCTGAAAGCAGAAATAAGTAGATAGACATGACCCTTATACTTCCCCTTAGGCAGTCTAGTCTGCAATCCACCTGCAAGTCTTCAGAGTTCGAGAGCGAACCAGAGCACTGTACCCAGCAAGATTTCATCAATGTATTGATCATGAGTCCTTCTTGCAGTAAGGCAACAGTACTGCCATATGTACAAGACATCAGATAGAAGCCAAAGTGATGGCCTCCTGGAGTTGCGACACCCTGAAAATGTCAAAGTTAACTCATATCAACAGCTCGAAGGAGACATGATAAAGTCATGATAAAGTCTAAAGTCATGATTTATGTAAACATCCTTAATGTTGCACATAGGGGAAAGAGGCAGCCTCGAAGCATTTCTGCCTCATTTAGGGGGGTGATATTATGATGTTGTTTTCTGTCCATGCTGGGAAATGTTGCACCTCACGTGTGATTATGAGTGTTAACATTTGAAAGTTCATTTTTTGCTAGCTAGGTGCTGACTTTGTATGATGCTGCCCTTGTTTTGTTGCACCTCTGCTCGACTGTGACTAAGAAGCAAAAGTAAAGGAGGCATAGCAGCCCGGCGGCGCAAGAACATTTTGCAAGCACATGCATATGATTAATGTTCCCACACATATCATCCATCCCTGCCTCCCACCGCTGTATGCTATATTACTAAAAAACCAAGGCCTCACATGATGGAGCGCTCAGCAAAGGAAATACATCTTTGAGTCATACACTGAGAGAATATTATTAGGGTAAAGAATTAAGAAGCTTTAATAATTACTTCAACAAAGATTCACAACTTTTTCATTTCGTTATATTGCATAAGGCTATGAAGTGCATGTTCCTTTCATCAGCCGGCACAATTTGTTACCAGTACATTGAGTAGCAATGTGAATTATGTGATAAGCAAACAGTGGTTTGCTGGGCTGCTAATTGTTGATTACAAGATATATACTGCTGTGTTAATACAATTTGTTTGGGCCCATGTCTATGAATTTGTAATTATTGTGCGCTATTCCTAATTATCATTAGTCACAAACAACAATAGAGATTAAATAATTGGCTGTCTAATCTTGCTTTTCTTCTCTATCTCAAGCTTTTAATGCTGCTCGGCTATACTTACCCGCTCTCTTCTCTTTGTCTCCTCACTGTATAAAATATTCATCAAAACAATTTACCTACTATCAGTTCAGCCAACTAATTCAGATGTTTATTCTTACAACTCCCTTAATATGGTAACTGCTTCATTTAGCCGCGCAAGCAAAGTGAATAAAAGAGCTGCTGAAATAAAAACCTGCAGATCAGGCTGTTGTGACATGTTGGGCTAAGTGACTCATGAAATCTATTTGCAAGCATGAGAAAAAGTGTCATGTTGCTTCCTTGCTACACCTATATTCATTTGACGTGTAATCACAGAAAGTGATTCTCTAGTTTATGTTGTCTGTAGATTTGGCATGAATTAGGTGGAATGGAGATATTCAAACAGAAAGTTAAAAAATACTAGAAACACATTGGTGCATAAAGAAGTAACTTATAGATAACAAAGTATATTTAGAGGAACCTTTAAAGAATATAAGAGTTTAACTTACCAAGCTCTACTTTTAGTCCTCACACAAAAAAACACTACAGTGGTAAGTTGTTATTTACGGTTTTCTCTGCGCCTGTCGCTCCCTCTTCAACGATTCACACTAAGCCATGGGGAAAGCAATACGCAGTCAGTGCAGACGGATGGACTTTAACAGTGCTGTGTGTCTGCAGTCTGGGGAGTGATGTACAGCTCGGCAGTGTGTGCAGGTGACCTTACTGTGGCTAACTGGATTGAGGTGAAGCAACGATATGTGTCGGTGCTCGCTGTTAGTTGTCAGCCTGCTATAGTGTAAACAGAGGTGTAGAATGTGGTAGAAATGTTGCATTTGTTAATTAGTTTGCTGCATGTTGTTTTCCCCCAAAAATGGGTGTTTTCATTCGTGTCACTTTTCACTTTGTCATGCGCCTTCAACACTCCTGCGTCAGTTTTTTTTTTCTCCCTAATTAAAGGAAATAAACTTTTTTTCATTTTGCTAATTAAAGAAAAGAAACTTTTGTAATTTACTCCTGAAAAGAGAGCACCCATTATAGCGCACCCAGCGCCGCTTGTAGGCTACACATTCAGTCCCTATACAGTGTGACAAGCTCTGCACCTGTGCTGCTGTCATTGAAATAAAGGGGTCCAACTGGTGCCTGCAAATGTTTATTTTTAAAAAAGGAAGCAGAAAAATCATCGTTATGCAATTTTTCGTCTTTATTAGCTCATCAAATTCCAAGCACAGCAAGCAAGTTGATTGGTCACAGCAGGAAACGCACAAGTGTAACTAATAAAATGAGTTACTGCTCAGATGTATTAAAGTTTCCTAGCAAGCCATGACACCAGAACATTGAGAACAATACCAGGGTCCTGAAAACGTAGCTGCTAAACGACATCAATTACTTTATTAACCACTCCTGGGCTTCTTTCAGCTGTGACTTGTCAAACTATCTCCACTGAAAAAAAAAAGCAATATCTGTGAACATTCAGTCAGGATTCAATCAAGAGTCTTTGTTCTGTGAAAGGATGTATTATATTTCCATTATATACAGTTCAGTGAAATGTAGCCTAACTTGGTTTCTTTTACTTCGGTAATCAATTTGAAATAAAGAACAGGAGGAATATAATTGCCTATAATAAGAAGGCGTTAGTAAGATTAGTATGAGTGGTATGTAGGATTCAAAAATGAACAGAGCAGGGCTGCCATTACCAGAAAGTAATGTAGTTGTCCAACCATATCATAACACTCCTGTATTATAATCTTCACATGTAGTGTCTTTGTATCAGTGACTTAGCTCAGTTCTTAGTAAGATCATAGCAGCAAGGAAACCGCAACAACAAAACCATATATCTAAGAAATTGGGATGTTTTTCAGTTTGTGAAGCTGCATGAAGAATCTTTTTTGATTTGTCCAAACAAGTCCATACACCTGTTTTGTTTGCTACAAAAACATCCTTATTTAGATAGATCGTTAAATGATGGGTTAATTGAGCGATGCGTATCAGCAAACTGTCAGTAGCATTATACCATCTTAACCAAAGTCTATTACTTGGCTAGACCTGTCTCCAGCAGTTGAAAGCAATGCCATTGTTAACAGGTTTTTGCTTTTATTCTTATCACTTCTTTTCTTTGCAGGAAGCTCCTTCAGCATGATTGAAAAGTGGTCTGAATACACTGTCTGGACAGAGCTTCTTTCTTGTCCTTTCTCTCATGTTGGACCTTTTCCCTTAGGACTGAGGGCAGACTGGATGCTACAGTGGCTCACTATTGATATTTGAGGTATAAAGTGGTATTATGAGACAGGACGAGTCGTGGCTAGATGGTCAGCCAACACAATACCTAGACGTCTGAGACGTAACGTCAAAGCTGTTATGTCTTTAAATTCTGTTAACAACGGCAGCGCAGGTGCAGAGTTTGTCACACCATCCAGGGACTAGATGTGCACCAACACACAGAGTGTACTATAATGCATGTCCCCTTTTCATATGTAAATTAAGTTTGTTAATTCGAAAAATGAAGACAGTTTATTTTCATTAATTTTCATTATGTGGGGCAGTAGCATTTTTAGGTCAGTAGACATGAACATTTAAGGCACCAAAAACTATAGCACTGCCATAGCTTGGTGATCACAGCAGAAAAAAAAACTAATATAAATTGATTAAAGATAATTATTATGGTAAGTAGTAAATTCGTAGGGGTTACAGTATTTACATGTACTTTTATGACATCAAAACTGGATACCTTTTTTACAACATCGTAAGGATATACATTGCTGGACCACTTCATACAGAGATCATAAGTATGTTATAGGAAATGCAAGGATACTAATAAAAATTCTATATGGGCAATTAAATGATAATTTTAAAGACTAGCAGGAGTCAAATTATACTTTGTTGAACACCACTAACTAATAAAGGCTTAAAAAACAGTTCCTAATTGGCTGAACTGTCTCTTAATGAAAGGAGAGATTCAAAACAGCACAATAATTGCATCAAGGGAAATGATCTTAAGAAACGTGCCAACATTAGGTCAAATATGGTTGAACTGTGTCAGCGGAGAGAGGCTCACAAACAAAACATTTAACGATCAGCAGTCTCGCAGCCACAGATATTACTGCAGTATTAATTAAAACCGCTGTAGCACATTCTACTGTATAACGTTGGTATTTTTGGCAATGTTGTTATTAGAAAACATCAAAGCCAACAAATAAATGTATATAACCTGGTGCAAACCTGTACCCTGAGCCACACTGAGAGGTAATATAATCTAATGAGTCATCTTTCATCCTCTTTAGATTCTGAAGAAAGCTAAACGATGCTTTCAACCCACAGCGTCTGTTGCCGACTGTTAAACATGGCAGCTGTAATGGTAGGGGCAGCCATCTACTGGGGATCATTAGGTCTGATGATTGCTCTGCATGATTGCATAACAGCCAGCGAATATGAAGCTATTTTACACAACCAAGTGCACCCTGCGGTGTAAATGCTGCTCCCTTGCGATATTCCCTTATAGGAAGATGATAGCGCCGTGATGCACGCTGCTAAATAAATTAAAAAGTGGTTTCATGAACACCGGGAAGAAGTCACACATCTTTTAATTTAAAAGATTGAAACACCATCGGACCTTTGGGAGTACTGAAGTGCAGTGTATCGGGCAGATTTTCACCACTTTCAGGCTTCAAAGACGGTCGTTCTTGAAGAATGGTTTAATATTGCACTGTACACAGTTACAGACATCGTAGTCACTGCGCTGTAGGCTAGCTTGCCTCCTTAAATTGTGCCGTACTTCCATATGCTGTTTCGTGCATTCATTTTCTACCTGATCAGTGTCAGAGGCATGTTGCAAGGGTTAGTTTGTTATTAAATGGTGGCAGCTTTTTCCACAGTCTTCCTATGCTCCCATAGTCTATGTCTACCCCTAGAGTCTAAAAATGAGTAGGTACCTGTCTGCTATAGGTGCGTGATTTATGGTGGCAAAGTCTCATTTGTGCTCTCTATGCAGAACAGGTGCATTTTGTTTGCAGCTCTACGGACTTGTCACTTGGCAGTTCTATTCTTTCTCTTATTTTCCATTAGGCTGCCACTCTGTCTATTGAAAGCTGTAAGTCACCAAGACAATTCATATTTCAGTCCCTCCCCCTCTCTCTCTGGAGGAAGGTTTGGCGATCCCACGCCTCCCACAAGAACTCTCCATTTCATCTTTAACCTGTGAGAGGCTCCCTGAACTCAAACAGCTGTTAATTTCATTGTCCTCATTTAAATATGTAGTAATACGTCTCAATAGATAAATGTTCAAAAGTGACTGAAGTTTCCACGTCTTAGGGCTAAATACATGTCTCAGCAGTAGCTGGGTTCTCCTGCTGTTTCCATCTGAAAGTGAATTATGTGTAAAAGCCATCAAACCAATGAGGAGTGTGAAGCACAAGGTCTGACTGCTGCCAGATGTCGCTGCAGGAGGAGTAAGAGGTGCATCATTACTTGTCGTACTTACATTTTTTTTGTTTCTAGAAAACGACCCACATACGCTTAAGTAATCATTTGTCTTTTAAAAATCCTAAATGTCTGTTTTCAAGGCTAGGATTACTTGATATTTTTGTTATTGTCAACAAAACAGCTGGACGGTGAAGATATTTTGAAAATCTTACTCAAACAAGGCTAAACAGCACATTTTGGAGGCGCTATTTTCAACCACAGATCAATACACCTTTGGTACTCTTGTGATTACTGACAGCAGCGGGTTGGTGTGTGTGTGGGAGTGATTCAAAATAAACTACAGTGCCCATATTCAGAGTAATAAAGGAACATTTTGCTAAGTGCAACAGCATGGCTTATTGATTGTTCCTCTGCCAAGGCGAGAGCTGAGGCGGAGGAATGTGATCAGTGCTGTTTGTTTGTCTGTCTGTCCGTCTGTCTGCGTGTCTGTCAGCAAAATTATGCAAAAACTGCCAAGCTAAAATCCAGGAAATTTGGTGGAGAGGTGGAGCATGGGCAGAGGAAGAACCCCTTAAATTTTTTGTCCTTTCTTTCAAGTTTCGCAATAAGGCATTGGTGCCTGCCTGACTTTTCTGCAGTCCAACAGCGTGCATGGCAGATTAATTTGTGGCTGTAAACTGCCATGGGTGTGAGTGTGAGAGCGCATGGTTGTCTTTTTGTGTCATCCCTGCGATGGAATGGCAAATTGTCTAGGATGTACCCACCTATTGTGTAGTGACAGATGGAAGAGGCTTCAGCCCCTTTATAGAATAAAACTGGTACACATGATGGATATAAATAAGCTAAAGTGGCTCCAAAAAGTATTTAAACACGACGTTCATAAAACTGTATGAATTTCATTACATTAGACAACAACATGTAGGAGCAGATGGTACTTATTTTGAAGAACTGTAATACAAGCACACACTGCACAAAAATGTGTATCTTAGTTTTCAAACGGTAACACAATAGATGTACAGTCATCCTAAAGCATTTTGACACTGTTCACTTAAAATAACACTTGCAGTGTTTTAGTAGTTAGTTCGCCTTCCTCTGACTTGCAGAACTGCTTGACAATGTCTGGGCACTCAACCAACCAATTTTCTATAATAACTGTGGTGAAAGTTTTCTCCACGTTTCAGTTATAACATCTCATCATTTTTTATTTTATTTTTTTGGCTGATGTCTCGGAGTTTGCTTCCAAAATTCTTCCGTGCTCTTTAAAGCTCATGATTCCATAAGTAAGAACAATTTCACCTGCATTGTTGTAAGAAATCAGACCCCGACTTTGACACCTCGAAGCTCTACAGCATCCTTAGTGCAGTCTGGTTGGAGTTCTTCCCCTGCATTTCACCAGACTAACTTTCTGCCATCAAGCTGAAATCTTCCAAAAATAGCACATCTCGAGAATCTGCTGTCTTTCTGTGCTTCTCTTTTGCAAATTTAATCCCAGCTGCCTTGCTGCTAGAGCTTGCTGGCCCCTCTGTGTGTCACATTTCGAATGGTCTATAAACTGGGTTGTATCTGGTAATTTATCAGAATCAGAAACAGAAATACTTTATTGATCCCCTAGGGGAAATTGCTTTTAGTTGCAGATGCTCCCAATCAAAGTCTAAAAGAAGCAGAAGTAAAGATATATAATAAAATCAAAAAGTATTAATATAAAAATAAAATACAAATAAAATATAGCACAAAATAAATAGACATTCTTGCTGTTATAAGTGTATATAAAATGTAATAATAATAGTACTACTATTTGTGTTATTGCACATAGAATGATAATTGCACAATATTAAACAGTCCAAAGTCCACGGTAAACCTTTTCACTCATAGTGTCTGACACTCAGAGTGAAGAGTTGTATAGTCTGATGGCCACAGGCAGGAATGATTTTCTGTGGCGCTCTGTGGTGCATCTTGGTGCAATAAGTCTTGCACTGAAAGTACTCCTGTAGCTGACCAGTACGTCGTGGAGTGGGTGTGACACATTGTCCAAGATGACATGCAGCTTGGACAGCATCCTCCTCTCCGACACCTTCGTCAGAGAGTCCAGCTTCACTCCCACAACATCACCGGCCTTGCAAATCAGTCTGTTCAGTCTGTTGGTGTCAGCTACCCTCAGCCTACTGCCCTAGCACACCACAGCATAAAGGGTAGCACGAGCTACCACAGACTCATAGAACATCTCTTGTTATAATTAGCTATGTTTCGGGCTATTATGTATTCTGAATCTGTATTTCTCCACTGAACCTATGAATCTGTTTTGTATTTTTCTACTGAGCACAATATACGTCCTTGAAGATAATATGGCCGGTGAAAACTGGTTCACGCACCAAGAGACAGCAGAAGCTCCTCTTTTCTATCAGATAGGATTGTTTCTTTACATACAGGCCGTCCCAACAACATCCACACATGTTGCTTACCAAATTTCAAGGATGTGGACAGAGCACCTGTCCACGTCATTGGTAACTGTCTATTTAAACTCGGTAGCGTACAAGTCTAATCTCTTTTCGGAGCAGTCCCAGCCCAAGAAGATATTTGTAACCTGAACCCGGAAAACCAGATTCAGCTTGACATGAGTTTACTCTCTGTCTCTCTGAATCCAGCGCTGCAAAACTTTTCATGTGACCTAAATAAACTGTTTAATCTGAGACGTGAACTTTTCTCCAGCCTTTTCTTGGAGCTGTTTCAACAAAAGAACTGGGTCCAACACTCTGATCACTTGAGTTTACTCACAGCTATATGGTTCAGTCTGCTGATGGTCTTTCTGAAATTTCTCCTCCGTTTAAGTTTTTTTTTTTTTTTTTCTTTTTGCAAAACAACCACGTGTTTTACTCATCCAATAAACTGAATGACAGTCTTTGTGCAAATGATTCTTGACCTTTCGGTTGAGCTCACTCCACTTGTCTTTGTCTGTTCCACAGTAATATATATATTAGATGTATTTAAAGCTAATTGCACTAAAGGTCACCTGGCTGAAACTAGCAGAGTTACCATAGGTGTAGTTTAGAACAATGTTCCACTAAGGCTGACAACAGGAACTTCATGCTAACTCAGAGCTGTTGCCATTTAGAATGTTTGGTCCATGCTTTACTTTTATTTTTGCAGAGCATGTTTGTTCAGAGCTGTGCTAAATCAGTTTTTCTATCAATCAAATACCAGCTTATCTAACATTTTATATAACAACCTTGAGGAAGTTTGCAAATAGTCTCCAAATACCAGGCACTGTATATGAAGCTTTCAAACAGACTACACTTGTTCAATTTAGTATTGGTTAGGCTGTTTTAATGAGGTTTGTTTGGGTATTTTCTCACCTGTTCTTTAATTGGCTTGCTGATGATTTCATGTAATTTACTGAATGAACCTCACATTTATTTTATGGGGTTGTATGCATCAACCTGAGCACCCAGAGGTAAAGTCCGAACCTAATAACAAACCCCTGAATTATGAAGAGTGAGTCATAATTTTGCAGTTCCTTCCCGTCAGCCACAAACTGGAAAGAAAGGTCTGAAGCTGTCTATTGTTTCCTTGGTAACCTCCAGTTATGGGCAGGTTATCTACTGTAAAGTACAACATTTATTTATTTATTTTTGCATAGTTTTAGAATATTGTGCAATCAATACATCTTAATTTGCAGTAAAAAACACGTATCTCTGAGCCTGAGTCATTACCCGGGGTAGAACAATTCAATCTCTCATGCAAATACAAATCAACTGAATTTCAAGTTTTAACAGTATACAAACTACTGTGCGTCTTGAAAAGATAAGCTCAAAACTCAAAACCACCTTACATACAAATGTAATACAAAATGGCTTACCTAATGCATGACTCTTCCCTGACAAACTGTAATGATAGTAAGTTATCAGTGTTGAGCCAGTGTGTGTTAGACAAACTTTTTTCAATTTGACAGAAGAGAACAAAAAGTACAGAAAAACAAGTTAACAAGTTGATCTCAACAGACTCGTAACTGACAAGTATCCACATGTGAATCACAGCTGATAGTCTTTCCCCAGCTTTTGTCAGGGTTTCACTCAGCGAAATTGCTCCTCAGTCTCCAGATGCCCTCCTGACAAGAGGTCCGATGAAAGTCACGGATGCCCCTGAGGAGCTCTCTCAAGACAGGCGCCTGCTCGCGGGTCAGCCTGAGTTTGATGTACACCAGCTCGTCCGCATTTATCTGAAAGGCCACAAAGTTGAGCAGGTCCACCAACAGCTCGTGATGTTTAGTGGGTGGAGCAGGAGATAAGCTTGTTCCTGGAGCTCGAGAACTGGCCTTCTCTTTCTCTTCTTCTTCTTCTTCTTCTCTGGCTGGAGGGTACATTGAGGTGGGTACAGGCTCTCATCATGGCCTCATCCACTAGAGAGGAGGAGGACATATGGGCAGAGTGTGAGATGCTTTCTGCCAACCACTGAAATGAGCACCTCAGGTTTCTGGGGTTGGACCCGAACATCTAAATATCTGAATAATTGGTCGTTGCGGTGGTATATGGATATCAACTTTGAATATCATTCCTGAATGAGGTAAGAGAAGCTCTAAACAAAACAAGTAATAGTTTAAGACTAGGCATCTTGCAAGTGCTGGAGGAAATCTACTTACAGGAAGTTTGCCACCTGGTTGGCTGATTCCACAAGAACATAGCCAGGACTTTATGATGGTGTCATGTTGCATCACACTGAGGATACCTGAAAAACCCCAGAAGACGAGCAACATAACTAGAGTCAACAAAGAAGCTTAGCATTTTTAATAGGAAACTAGAATTATCACCTTGTGGTTGTAAGCTTCTAGCAACCATTCAAGATACAGTTTGCATTCATGTCTGCACAGACTCATTAATTAAATGTAGTGAAGACTCTTAAGTGTGTAAAATTGATTGAGAAAAACACTCAAATTTCCTGAAAGTGTTTGCATGTTTGTTTGACCAGTAAAGGTGACACCAGGCTGTAGCCATGACAGCAGACAGCAGTTCAAATATAGATGTTGCGGCAAAGAAACTGCAAACTCTACACTTGCAGCACAGAGGACTGATACAATCAGTTTCAAGGAGGACACCCAAGATAGCTGTCACTAATAGAGTATTTGACCAACTATCAAATAAGGTCAGAATCGAATAAATCAAAATATAAATGTAAAACTTTACTTCTAAAGGCTGCTTTGCCAAGACGTAACCATCTGATTTCTTTTCTGGTCCTCTGTCACGCTGTCGTCACTCTCTGCTTCCTTCTAGATCCTTGTCTTCACCAAATGAGAGGTGCTGTGGCCTTCAAGTATCACAGAAGGGGGTTTGCATTTGTTATGTTTGTGTTTGTCTATGTCTCTTAGGAGCGGAGCCAAATCCAAATACAGTATTCAGCAAAGTACAAATAGAAATTTTATGTTATTTGTTCTAGAGAAGACGAAAAGAACACGTCAAATAGATGGTGCTTTTCGTAAGTCTGAGCGTGGTGTTCATGCTCCACCTGTTTGTGGTTATATAGGGAGACAAAAGGAGAGTGGAGAGGAGAGAGCACAGTCCAAAAAAGGAGAATCACAGGATGATTACAATATAGGCAAAATGTAATACATTATGACACTGTTATGTTAATATTTTTTTTTATGTTGACTAGTTTCCTGAGGTAGTTTGAGCAGCACCCAAGTTAGCTCTGACAGTAGAGTTATTAAGTAGAGTTTTGATGCCCATTTTCACTTTTATTTCAAAACAAATCCAGAATTGCTTCCCCAACAGAAAAGTATACAGATACAATTACAGGATTTTCTGCACATCTTTTTTTCCCATGTTTCTGTGGACTAGTCAGGGCAGAGTCTTTGTCTCTGTGTTGGCGGTAGCTGGGCAAGCTGGATTTTTGTTGAATGCTTGCTTGGCTGCATCCCAGTTTCTGTTAATATTTTGTCCTGCATGCTGTATATTTGCTGAAATGTTTGGCGGTACACCCACGCGATTTCCATCGGCGCTTTGACAGTCTATCGGGACATTCGGTTTACCTCAGGAGTTTTTTCTGCTCTGAGGGTTGTTTTCATCTCTTAATGCAAAAGGGTCTGTTGAGGAGTGTCTGCTGTCTGCACCTGTTTTATTCCATTTGGCTGAGGAGTGCTACTGTGCAGGGCTACCACAGTTTACCATTTACCTCTAAGGTTTCTTGAGTGCTCTGAAATCAGAGAATGTACCTGCTGGAGGATAAAAACAAAACTGCTGGTAATCCTAAAAGTGGACAATCAAATCTTTTTTTGATTAGAGCAAAATGGACAAACAAACAAAAAGGGAAAACATCAAACCCTCAAATATGCCACTGGTTTCAGTCGGAGCTCAGTCAGGGTCAGACAGAGTAAAGAACTCATAGATGTCATTAGACTTGAAGAATGATAATTGTTAATAAACAGTGAATGCCATTATACCTCTGCTGTCCAGACACCTGAGGTTGCTCTGAGAAATGAGGCTGTTTTTTGGAGGTCTCTGCTGCTGCACATAGCAGGGGGTGTGGGCTCTGCCATGGCATTGCTGCCTCTTAACAAGAACATATCATGTTCAGACAAAGTGCAGCTGACAGGCAGTTCAGGGTTTAGCAGCAGCCTTGCTGTGCCAGGTCTCCCCTGGGGTATTTCATCAATGCCTCCCATAGAGACACCCAGCGCCATGCAGCCAATCGCATACTCCAATGATGGAGCTCTGTGACTGGCTGCAAGGAAGCTGAGGTGAGCTCACTGAGGTTCAAGACGGAGCAGCGTGGGCGCGGTATGGGGTTTGAATAGGGAGGGGGGTGATGTTGGGAGTGGGCATAATTAGACTGTTGGGAGCCATGGTGATAATGGCCATGCTCAGAGCAAGGGAGCTCAGGGAAAGCACTTTAATTGAGATATAAAAGACTTGGTTCCAAGGGTACTTCACAGAAAAAGAGATGCCAGCTACAAATGCTTGCTCAGTGCAAACACTAAACAATGACGCACGGCCCTGTGGTCCACATTTAGAACACTGTTTATAATTTGTAACTGATGTTAACAATAAACACTAACTTTCTTAATGTTTAAAGAGGTAACGGAAGCAAACACAACACGATTCAACAGAGACTGCCTGCATAAGTGCATTTTCCCTCCTTCCTAATCAAAACCACTGCTGCCTATTGTGTGCAACCACACTCCCAAGATCCTGCTCTGGATTTGACTGAGAAAGTTATAAATATGTGAATGAGCATGAGCGGTGAACCAATCAAAAGGAATACCACTCTGTTTTCTACTGTAGCTGTTGAGGCAGCAGATGGACTGTGTCTGGGACAGCAGGACAGCGGGTGGGGTTTGGCACAAAGAGAGATGCATGTACTTTCCATTCTTCTTCCTCCAAACACACGGCTGTAGTCCGCGACACTGAACCATGGTGTGCTGAAGGAGTCTAAGTAACCTTAGGTAGGTACATCCGCAGTCAATCTGTGATTCAAAAAAAATTCAAATCGAATGATTTTGCAAATACTAATGATAAATATTTGCTTGTTTAGTTAAAGCTTTTTTGCATTTGTCTTTAGGCTAAGTGAGAACATTCATTACTGTGTCCCTCTTTAGCATTTTCAGCCAGTGTGGTTTTGTTTTTATCATTTGCATACAAATATTGTGTTGTCCTTCCTAGGCACAGTTTTTGGTAGTCAAAGCCTGATATTACTTAATTCCTGAAATAAATATCTGTGGTCTAATGTATTCCAGCTGGCTTCATTTGGATATCAAAACACAGCAGGCAAACACTGAAGAATATAGTGTTAGCTGACATAAATTTACCTCGAGTAGACATGTTGCAGAAAGACATTTGGTACATTTCCAAACGAATATTACGAGATCAAATCTCCGAGGCGTCCTCTGTTTCTTTCCTCACCTGTATTTCTCTCCATACGCGCTCCAATGACCCCTAATGCACATGCCCTTTTATACAAGCAATAACACATGCAATCACAAGCTCTCTCTTCCTCTCTGACTGTCTCTTACATTCGCACACACACACCTGCACACACGCTTACCCTCACTTTTCTCAGAGTCACTTTGGTTCAGGACTTTGTTATTCCATTGATTGAACAAGGCCATCAATAGCTTTCAAATACAGCTACCTGTCTGAAGAGGAGCTATGGAGCATGAACAGCGGCACCTCAAAAGATTTCCTACTAATACTCTCCTTCCCTGGGTACCAAAGGCGCTCTGCTATTATTTCCAGCCTTTTGCCTTTGGCGATTTCTCTCTGTTCTGAGGTGAGAGGGCTTTGTCGCCACACGAACGCGGAGCCACCAAGACACCTTGCAAAGTCAAGGTAGAGATGTTTCTATGGTACCCAGCTCAAGGTCATCTGGACAACAATATAAAATTAGCCCCTCGGAGACTGCACCTCCTCTGACACCTCCGCTTACGAGTCCCATTTCGCCACCAGTGCTCTTTCACATCACTGTCCCACTCCCACACACACAGACAGGGGTTGACTGGATGGATTTTTTATTTTTTTTTTTTTTTTTCAGCGTGCTCCAGTGGGATCTAGCTGAGCGGAAGAGCTGGCACCTGCAGGGGTAAATGAGGAGAGGGGTGGTGGCAGTAGCTGAGGTGCACAGAGTAGTCTGAAGCTTGAAGGAGAGTGGAGCAACTTGGCAGTGGTGACTGCATGGGTCTCCCAGGTCTGGTCTGATGGCCCCACATGGCCCAACCTACTGCTGCTGGTCAGATGGCCTGCTCTACAACGAGGCGACAAGGCCAGGGGCACGCTTTCACATTCACTTTAGCCTGTCTTTGTCAAAGACTCTCAATGACTTTCCAAAAATAGGCAAGTGGGAATTCAACAGAGGGGGGGCAGAGTGTGAAATAGAGGGAAAAAGGGTGAAATAAAAGCCTATCTTAAGTGCAGAGGTGTCGAGGAGTAGCATATGTTGTTTTAATGCTCTCATTACAGATCCCTGTTTCTTATCCCAATGTCCTCAGAAAGGTCCTTCAATTTACAACAGACTCCAAAATGACAAAGAGGCCTGCTTTCGTGTGGGCAGCAAAAAGGAACATTTACCTATATTTTCAACAACAGCATCAGTGACGGACGCTGTGGCCAAAGAAGCAGAATGAAACAAGAGCAGATAAGCAGCAGGGTATTGTTAAGTCAGTCACATGAAACAAAACAGTTGATGCCACGTCTCAAACTGTGCTTTTTAGCAATGCATTTGAGACATCTGATGTTTTATAATACATTTGCCTGGCAGGCACTGTTTATCTCAATGTGGCAGACCAGTGTTCAAGATGGAGACATTATCCGTGTAACAACTAATGCCTGGCTGCCCCTTCCTTTGCCTCAAGACCCCCTGTCCGCCATCAGTCCCACATCCCTGGAGTACACGGCTGATAATTGTTAGAATTCCCAGCAGGCAATGGTGGTGGTTTAATCTAGTGTAGGTGTAATCCTCGCGCTCTATCTGGTACAGAAAGGCCCTTATGATACCTGCAGCCCCCCAGAGCTTTTACAAAGAACCACAGGAGGGAAAAGGTTTTCAAATAGATCCAGAGTGTGAATCCACTCTGTGGTGTGTGTCTCTGAGTGAGCAAACAAGTTAAAGAGAAAAAAAATATGGCGATAAATAACAGAAAGCAGATAATGAGGCACTAGTGATATGTGGAATTGCTGAAAACGAGGCTACATGTTTTGCCTAAGGATATGGGAGATGGGATACGACCTGTGTCAACTCCATATTCCAGCGGGCTTGGAGCCAAGCCTCCCCAGGCTCTGCCCTAAGGGCTGGATAAATGTTGGCTTTTGTGGGCTCAGTGGATAGAATTATCTTGGGTATCACCAGATAATGAATGACTTGTTAGAATAGCTGCACTTTTCCCTCATCAGTGCCAAAGATTCTGCACTTTTTGTGAGTGTTGCAATACAGGGCCCCCCAGTGTGTGGATAGATTGACTGCTGGCATGAAAATCACACATGCTTCACTTGGATCCACATGCATACACAATCACCTCCATCAGCATGTCGTTTTCCTTCTAGAGTCAAATTCAGTTAGCGTTAACAAGCAAAAGGGAGCACATCTCCACTCCCCTTAATCTCATTCCACAACAGCGCTACTCTGTTTAAATGGCTTGGTTTTCACTGGCCATGATTTTCTATCTGCCACAACCTGTTTTTCTTGTTGACCTTCAAATCTCCTGTGGAGACCCTGCACCATCATTGTGACAGTGTGGGCAGGCATTAGTTGGACTCTTTCCTGGATCCCGCTTTTCTAATGAGGGGTATCAGCACTTTGGCACAGCTTACTGGCAGCATGCATAAAAATGGATGGGGATGGGGTGCAGCTCGTCAGAACTGTCCCACAGTCTTGGTCCAAGAAAATGGTGCCCAGAAGGATTGGGTTGCATTATCAAATTTTAAAATATGCCCATTATTTTCGCAGTTATATTTAATCCAAAAGCACCGTCGGGATTCTGGTAATTTGTAGATAATAGGGCACATTGTTTTCAGAGAGGTATTTATTCCAATGTCATGGTATGCTGTAGGTATCATTTTCTGTTCATTTCTCTCTCCCCGTGCAGTAGGTGCAGCATATCCACAAATAGCCTCTCTTAGTTTTGGACATCATCACATCTAAAATAGAGGTGCCTTTAAATGGACTGTCGGTGTCAGTGTTTACGGTGAATCTTAAGAAAGAAAACAGTAACAGTCCTTCACAGAAAAGAAACACAAGAATAACTCGTCGATGGGGGATATTTTCAGGGGTGCTATAGACTCATTATCTTGTCACGTATCATAAAAAAGACAGCAGAGCCCGACGTCATGGGGCTTCTAAGAGTGTGTGTCCGTACTCCCCTGGCTTTTCCCAAGCCAGACTCAGCAGCAGGGATCCCTTGTGGCACATAACGAGAGAGGGCTGCAGCCGCACACCTTGGTGAGCAGTATTGATTGTCTCCCCAGCACCTTCTGCTGAGAGGTCTCATTCTGTCTGTCACACTCCCACACAGATGAGGCGCGCGTACACACACACACACACACACACACACACAAACAAGCACGTACATACATAGGCACACACAGCGAAACACACACATGCACACACATAACTTAGACAACATATGTCACCCTGGAGGGCCCTGCTGTTTGACATCTCGCTCACCGGGTGCTCAATTAAAGTGTGAAAGTGTGGCGTTAATGCCTTAAACCATTAATAACATAAGATTCTGTCAGTGAAGAAGCAGTCTGCCAACCTGCACTCTCTGTCCTGCGTGACTTTGTGACTTTCTAAGAGGCCTCTCTGGTGCCCAATCTTTGTCAACACTGAGCTGGAAGGCTGTAAAACACCGTGGCTTTACTGGTCTCTGCCACTCATAGCGAGAGCAAAATATTCCCCAGTTAAATAGGAAAGAATGGAGATGATGGAAAGTTTACCATCCATTTTCGCTCACTCTCATTTCATTGGTCATGGGTCTGTGCGTATGCGTAGGGGTGCTCTCAACTGATGACAACTGAATCACTGGGAATATTTTTTTTATTAAATCCTCATTTCACCATTGAGCTTTCTTATAGCTTTCAGTTGGCGACAGTGTAACCTCTCAAATTAAGCTTTTACTGCCTTTGTGGCCTCATAATTCCAAAGCGCGTCATGCTGAATAAGTATGAAACACACTCTGCTCCCTTTGTCTGATATACTAATATCATGGATGTGATTTGCATTTCTCCGATACACACTGACTAAACCGTGGAAAGGAAAGAAATTAACACCTTTCCGAACCACTATACAAAGGTACAACATAAACATGTGCATGCAGATCCAAACACGTGTGGTGGGGGGGGAGTGTTAATTGACCAACCTGCCAGGCAATTATTGTCGGTTGACCTCATAACCAAAATGTGTTTCTGATTATCATGCTTCAGAGGGTCTGTTGTCAAGGAAGCCATGTTTTAAACAGTTTAGACAGCACCTTCCACAGTCCACAGGGGACTGTTCTCAATCAGGTGAAAATGTAATCTAAGCTGGAAACTAATGAAAAATGAAAATGAATATTTTTAATGCTTTTTTAGTATTTGAATGTAATTACTGAATTCTAATTATGCAGCGCTCACGGAATGAAAAGATGATTTGCCCATAACCAACTCACCTACCAAGTGGACCACAGAAGTGTTGAGGATGCAGAGATGTCACTTCTAGATTCTTACGCAGAACATTTCCCCAACTGTGAAGTGATTATAGAATTTTTTTACAAGTCTGTGTAAATGTCTAAACAACAGCATGATAAAAGTGAATGAGATACGACTCAATCAAGAAATAAAACTGATTTATCTTTATATTTCCAGAGGGTTTGGGGTGGTGGCTCCGCAGCGTGAGTAGAAATGTCAGTAGCCAGACAGGCAGGGGCTGAGCTTTGTGAGATGAAGATAGCTCCGGCAGAGTAGAGGGGGGTGAGGTTACAGTGTGTTTGTCCAGGAGATTATTATCCACACACACACTCCCCAGGGATAAACACAGCAGTGACAGCGTTCTAATAATGTTTCGCCTTTATCGGGAAGCACAAATGTACACTTTGTGTCCATTTGCTTTCCAAAGCACAAGTCATACCACAAACGAAGACAAACATCAAGTGGTGCAGTAAATTAGAAATTCTTTTTTTTTTTCTCCCCATATCTAAATCCTTTGAATTCTCCAGGTCCCCAAAGTAATTAGAGTCTCAGGCGAGTGGGGCTCATAGGGGCGCCCACAGTCCCTCTACTCAAATAGAGGGAATGCCCTATGCCTGGCCAAAAGAAAATGATGTCCCAGCCCTTCTCCATCAATTACCCCCTCACAACTCAAATTTACATTAGGTGCAACTCGCGAAAATTTGCAATCCTGCACTTACCTTCAGGCGTCCTAACAACTCAACAAAACACATGGTTGTATATTTTAAGATCAACCTCAGTTTGCAGAAATATTTGAAATATTATCATCTTGGGTGTACATGAACCGGTGATAAGCCTCAAACATCTGTAGGCTCAGTGTGGGTGATCTGTCCAGACTGCAAAGGCAGCACTGAACACCAAAATGCCCGTAGGGTGAATGTTATCAGCAGGGCAGTAGGCGGGTGTTTAACAGAACCCCGATAGCCTGTCCTAACCTGGCCCCAGGCACGGTATCAAAGTCCTTGTCAAAGAAAGATGAAGTCAACACAGGCAGCCTGCCTTGGGTTAATAGCACTAAAAGTAAGGGTCAGGACTTCTATTATGGACTAGTACCTTATCAAACCAGGACCAGTCACCTGTCAATCACCTGCTATCCATCTGACCGAGTCTTCAATTAAGAATGACATATGTGTACAAAGTAACACTATATCTGTGAAGTGCAGCTGTGCAGTCATTTTTCACTTTCTTAATAAATCCTATAGATGCAGTTGTGCAGGGCAAAGCTGACAGATGCCTATAGGGGAGAGATACTTGGCCAACCTTGTCTGAGCAAAAATAGTGGAAAACAAAAAGTCAAACTAAATAGTTTGGCTTTTTTTATTTATTTATTTATTTTTGGACACTTTTATTTTTCCCTCGAGCCACTGTTCTCCACTCAGACCTCAGCCACTTCACCCCTCTCTCTTTAGCCTCTTGTTTCTCTATAGATCAGCCTGTTATTAGCTCATTGTTGCTTCCTTTTGGTCTCTTACACCCTCGTGCGTCTTATTATCCCCAGCTGCTTTTCTTTCCATAAGAAAAAGCTCAATGTACACTCAAGTGGACCATGAGCGTATTTGCTTTTTTCCGCCCCTTTCATCCATCCTCCAATCTCTAAACCCACCCCTCACTCCTTTGCCTCTTTGTTCTTGTTTTCAATTCTTCCCTGGCCCCATTCCTCTTTTTTTTCTGCCAATGGACTGATTTCTTTTTATCCAGGAGCGCAGCAGATTAACAGATATTGTATCATGGCCAAGACAGGCAAAGCCCCTCTCTGTCCCTGACATCTAATTAATGGTAATCCTTTAATCTGCTGCTTGTAGTGCAGACCCCTTGGTCGCTGTCCCGTTTGCAGCAACAGAAGCAAGTCTGAAGAAGGGAAAGAGATAGAGTGGGGAGAAAGCTGGTTTGCTCACTCAGCAGGTCGACCTGGGCTGCTTCGGACAAAGACACATGAAGCACAATGAGAGATAATGTCTTTTTCATTTCTAGGGATCACACATTCTTACATTTGTACTGTATAACTTACTACCTGTCTGTGCCGGCTGCTGCTGTGTGAAGTGAGAAGTGTTGGAGACAGGTTGCATCCTATGACTAAGCGCATGTAAATTTATACAATGTTAATGGTGACGGATAATTTAACCTGTTTTTGCACACACACCTGCAAACAAACATGCACATGCAAACACACGCTGAGCTTAATCTCTGACATTGGCTGTGCAGAGATGACATCTGTATTTATGGCATCAGCCCTGTGTTGTAGACATAGATGTAATTAACAACAGGGGAGAGGGAAGCAAATCCTGTCATCTTAATTAACTTAATTAATAGATATAAATAATCACCTTCAGACTGTCTTCATTTGTTAAGCAATAAAACCGGGTATTAAAACCTCATCTTGGTTCTGTCATAAACAATATGCAGCCGCTCTCTCTGACGGTGACACCACAGATGGTGTTTGGATGTCATCTAACGAATTTGTAGTGTAGCCTTAATGCGGCAGCACTCTCTTGGACTACCAAAAAAAGATTCTGAAGCTCCCAGCAGCCAAGTTCATGTGACAAACTTATGTATGACCAGACTGCAGTGAGTAATCAGCTGCAGTAAAGTCTCTTACTAAAACAATTATATCACACTTGTACCATCTGTATTGTATTATTCATCTGCTGAGCAGACAGGGCAAGCCCTTCCAAGATGGAACACGATTTTTGCTTTTGGTATTTGCTCATTATGAGCCAGGTTCGATTATTCAATGAACACAAAAAAAATTGCAATCAGTAGGAGAACAGTGTCTTGTATTTGGGCCAAGTTTGAACAGTGTCTTTTACTGGCAGGGCCCACAAAGGTCGTGGAGCAAACCCAAGGGCAAACACAGAAAGTACAATAACACCTTCTCCATGCATGCCACAGTTAATTCTCTAACAAATACACACATGTATCCAGACACAAAGACCAGTTAGTGGGTGTGTCTGACTGCACAAGCCCACACATCCAGCTCATGTTTGCACACACAGACACACAGAAAAGAAAGGGTTCAGATATCTGCCGACAGTGGCTGTGATTAATGCATCAGGCATGGGGCCCTGCTGTAGTAGGTGTCTGTGTCTTAATCACTCTCTCAGCGTGTTTCATTAGCTCCTGATGGTCTCTGATGAATGGACTGGCCCCGAGTATCCCAGCATCTCTGGTGGTGCTGTCACCCAACAGGCTCCTCTTCTGAGGTGCTAATCGATCCCACCCCCTCCTCACCCACATTCTCCCTGCAGAGAGCCCCGCCACAGATTGGCAGGTGTGTCTGTCAGGTTGTTAAAGATATGATGCTCATGAGCACAGTCTGCTCCTGAATTCATTAACCTACATCTGAAGGATAATTCAGGAACCGGTCGTTGGCCATATGCGCTTTGATTGCTGGATTCTTTCCCACTATTGGGATTTAGTGCCAGGCGATGGGCAGTTTAATAACACATGCAGATGGCCTCTGGTGTTTCTTCATTCTTACTACTAGTCTCTTATCCTCATCCCTTCTGGGAATGCTGAACTCATGCTGCACTCTTAAGATGCTGCACTTCATTTGTAGTATACTGTAAATCCCTACAAATATGGCGCCAGTTATTTTAATGAAGCTGCACTTCCAATTATACAACATGTCTTAGATTCTTCCACGGTTCCTGCCCATTATGTTATATAATAGGAGGAAAACCGAATTGCTAATCTGCTTGATGTGCATAACGTGTAAAGATAAGAGTTTTGAGGGGTAAAACGCACATATTTTTTCACATCTCATTCCACCTGAGAAGGCTGCATCCTTGTATAATATCTTCGTCCTCTCTCTGCTTGATTGTAAACATGGCACCTGAGGACTTTAGAGGCTGTGTCAGCTAAAACACATATGGACCTGAGGGCAATACTCTCGCAGCAGAGATCTGTTGGATCTTTAGTAGAGTGATATTTGAAATCTGGAAGAAAAAAAAAAAAACAGAAAGAGATGTTGATCTCTTGCATTCAAATGTGCCTACATTATCGGAATAAATGCTGCGTCAGGGTATGTTGTGGGCTATTACCTCCTGTTCTAAATGCTGTTGCAGAGATTGTTGCTGAGGCAGGCATTGCAGGGTTGGGGCTTGGCGTTGGCACGTGGGCCACAGAGTTTGCCAGCTCCTTCTCTCTTAACGCTCTCTCAGTGCATCATGGGGATGGGAGCAGCCAGAACATGCAGGGAGGAGAGGGGAAGCCACCAGCTGGGGCTACAGGAGGCAGCCTGGACTCTGATGTTTCCAACATGTTTCAAATTAACCCCACGCTGCACCCAGCTCTGCCTTCATCCTCTCCAGCTAGAGCAGAGCCTGGCCATGCATGCATTTTTCATCACTCCAGGCTGAAGCTAAATTTTGACTAATAGTAAACACACAACTGTAGTGTGGTTGGTATTTTCATGTTGATACCCCCGAGAAAGTTTCTTTTTATGGAATTTGACATGATGGATTAAAGAGAGGGCTGCAAGGTGGCTTGGTGGTTAGCACTGTCGCCTTGCAGCTAGAACATCCACGGCTCTCAGTTTGGATCTTTTTGCGTGGAGTTTACATGTTCTCCCCGTGCAGCGTGGGTTCTCTCCGGGTTCTCCAGCTTCCTCCCACAAGGTCCAAAAACATGTTGAGGTTAATTGGCGATTCTAAATTGTCCGTAGGTGTGAATGTGAGTGTGCTTGGTTGTCCCCCCTCCGTGACCCTCGTGAGGATTAAGCAGTGTGTAGATAATGGATGGATGGATGGATGGATGGATGGATGGATGGACTGAAGAGACAGATCAGTTCAGAATACAGATTGTGTCTAACTTTCATGCCACCAAAGGTAGTCTTGTCACATGCCTAAGATTAATAACTTTTCCATTCATATATCTTTTCCCTTCTGCTTATCCAGGCTGGGATTAAAATGGCAGGGCATTCCAGACATCCCTCTCCCCAGCAACGTTTACCAGCTTTTGCCAAGGCGTTACCATGCCTGATGAGATATGTAATGCCACAAGCTAGTTCTGGGGCCAGTTGGATGTTCCTAGGAAACCTCCAAAGGAAGTTGCCCTGGAGACATCCTATTCAAATTTCCAAACCACCTCAGCAGGCGTCTTTAGAGACAAAGGAGCAGCGCCTCTACTCTCAACTCCTTCAGGCTGTTCGAGTTCCTCATCCTATCTCTATGGCTGAGTTCTGCCACCTTTTCGATGGAAACCCATTTTGGCCATTTGTATCTGCAAAATCATTCTTTCGCTTCCTACCCAAAGCTCATGATCATAGATGAGGATTGAAATGCAGACCAACTTTGCCTTTCGGCTCAGCTCCCTCTTTACCACGTTGGTGCACTGCAACGCCCACATGATGCTGACGCTGCACCAATCCGTCTGTCCATTTCATGCTCCATTTTCCCATTACTTGTGAACAAGATCCCAGGATACTCCTCCGCTTGAGGCAGCAACTCAGTGCCAGAGGGACCGATCCATTGGTTTCCAGCAGAAACCTGACTTTATCTAACCAATAACTCCAGCCATGACTGCACTCTTTCTCATACCTCAACAAAGTATTTCAGTTGCCCCGCCTTAACCCTACCCTTAACCATGAAGTTTATTTAATTGGATTTCCATATGCTGATAGTATGAATGGATCAGATGACCTCTTGAGTGCGAAAGGAGAATTTACAGACACAACAACATGCAACACAGAGATTCCCCTCCACTCAAGCGAGCTTTACAAAATATTCTAGATTGCAGTTTTTGATTGCTTTGCTGCCACGTTTCTGTTTTAGGTCACTGTCATTGCTATCATCAGTGTTGTTTCTAGCCCTGGTAGAACTAGTAAAGTGGCAGGCTCAGGAAGTTAGTAACTGTCTAGTGAACATATACCTACAGAGCCATATATCTCTCCTAGGACTTGATGGTGGTTAAAACAATGAATGCTTTTGTTGTTCTATATCTGCTGGAAGGATAAATGTATTACAAGTTCCCTACTCTAATGGATGATGGAGGAGCTAATTTGTCCCTGTGGTCACTTGTGGTGTTGCAATAAAAAAAAATCACTTTCAGTGGTGTAGCATGTGCAACACCACTGTAAAAGAGCAAGACAGAAACTTATTTTCAGCTGGATTAAGCTTGTTTGTGATGTGGCAAAAATACATATTAAATCAACAGATCTTTGCAATTATTTTTACTCGTCATTTGTTTTCAGTTAACCAATGAGGGGCAGGACTCATCACCCTTGGTAAGCCAGAAAATACATGAAAGGCTTCAAACATGCTGTTAAAGGGTAATATCTTAACCCAAGCTGTTTTTTTCATAAATCTGGCCAAATAGTTGTGGTGCCTAAACCTCACCAAACAGTGGATGAAATTCAAAAGTAAACAACCAGTAAAAACTAAACTTAAGTCAGGAACAATGATCCCACATGGGATGCGAAACCAAAGTGGAGTGTTTTTGTTTAGTTAAAGTGTCAGCCACATGATAAGCAAAAACGTACCATGCAAAGTTTTTGTCCACTAGTGTTACTGGGGAGCAAAGTCCCTCTTTTGTTTGACTCAACTCAGATTGTTTTATTGACCCACAGGTAATGTGACAATGTGCCACGGACAAGGTGAAGAGGGAAAAAAAACTTGCTAGTGAATTTTATAGGGTTAAAAATATCGTATGTTTTCTTGACAGCACCGCAGGCAAACAAAATACAGGGTTCATACGCATTCCATATAGAAATTGGATTTATGGCAGCATACAAGCTAGTAATTTTTGGAATCAGTAATTACTGAACAACTACTGAGCAGCTGGAAAAAAAACTGACAGAGGCATGATTTTTGTTCATGTGAGTGAAAATAGAGCATCACCTTCATTTCGAATGCTCTCTAAATGTTTTTGGCTTTGGTTTTTTACATTCAGAAAAACCTTTGTGACTGACCCAATAATTATGTCAGAAGGCTACTCAAAGTCTTTGATTTCATGCTACTGAAATCTTAAAGGATACATAAATGAAAGAACAAAAGGCAACGAGAGGAAAAGAGTCGATTATACCTTACAGCAGAGCCGAGCTATACAGGGGGAGGTTAGGCTTATTAAAAAGAGTCTTGTAAAATTCTGTACCTCACCACTACCATTTGTCTCGTCCATCTCCTTACTTCCTTCCATGCATTTCATGTTCTCCCCTGCTCTCTCGTCCCCTTCACTCCTCCTCGCTGCTCATTTGCTCTCTCTTCCTCCCCTCCGTTTGCCTCCCTTCCCGGTCTGTGTGCTTTCTGCTTCTTGGAGTCTCACCAATCCCTCGTGTTGTTTCACACCAGACTGTGTAGAAAATACTAAAAATATATGTGTTTGGTCCTGGCAATCCCAAAAGGCAACTTTATAGAGAACAAAGGAGATAGCGGGGCAGCTCAAATAACTCATGAAGAGAGAGAGGATGCTGCTCTTGGGGCTCGGTTGCCCTACTGAAGAACATTATTACTGGATTATTGATTTACAGCACAAAATGGATGGAACATAAGTAGGGTTAAGCTCATTAATCCCTCTCCCGCCTCTTTCATGAAAATGGACTTGTTATCAGTGATTATTCTAATGGATTGTTATGATTGAACACTTCGTACTGTGCGCCGGCTGCCATAGCGAAAACACAGAGGACAGGGACAGCAGAGGTGATGATTGGGGATGTGCAGGCAGGATGAAAGAGGCAGGGATGAGCCACAGAACAGAGGTATCTGCTAAAATGAATGCACCAAAATAAAAGCTCAAAACACAGACGGTGGAATTGCTGACATTCTGGTGACATTTGGTGCGTCACTGGCATTTGGCAAGACATACGAGCAGGTAGCTCAGCTCCCATCATTCCTAGCATAAGATGGGACCACATACACCCTGTAAGATTCTCAAGCTGCTGCAGAGGAATGCACGTCTTTAATTTAATGCACACTGTTTTACAACTAAAGGATCTTGGGTATCCTTTGTTTTGGTATGAATTGTTCTCTTGTTCTGCTAAATAAGTATTTTAATTTGCAATAATGAAAACTGTATGACATATCAACCTCAATCTTTGTCTTTGTGTCTCTCCCTGCCTCCCTCCCACTCTCTCTTCCTCTCTCTCCTCTCCTGGCTCCATGTACATCCATCAGGGAGTGCTCCAATGGAGCGCGGCGGGTCCGACGATTGTCCTCATAAATTGTGTGTGTGTCGGGGTGCAGAGGGGCTAAGTGAGCAGTAAATAACAAAGGGTCCTGCCGCCATCCGTTCACCATCGCCACGTTTCCGGCCACGCAAGATTACCCAGGATGCCCCTGGAGGGGCGTCTTCTTCCTCTGTGTGATGAATGGACAAGAGGAGGGAGGAACACGCCTTTGCCACCCAGCCTCTGACAGAGAAAAGGTGAGGTCCAGGAACCCTGCTGATTTAAATTGATGAGTGTCTTTATTTCGCTGTAAAAAAAGAAAGAAGCTGTTTGTCTCCCTCTTTCTGTAATAACAGATCGCTCGGCAGATATCTTTAACTGCCTCCATTCTTCACTGTCAGTCCCTTTTCTCTCTATCCCACTCACTTTCTCTTGCTCTCTTGTGCCCTTTTTCGATTTTTCCTCTCTTGCCTATTCTCTGTCTCTCTATTGACTGTGCATTCATAACTGCCTCTGGTCACTTATTTCTCCTCTATGTCCCTGTGCTTTTCTGCATCCTTACAATATTTTCCAGTCATGGTCCCTCCAGTGATGTTCCTCTTAACTTCTCCTGCTATAATGGTCCAAGTAGCTATCAAAAACACCATCAAACCTGAGAGTGCCACTTATGGTTTTCTTATTCTCCACTTGTGGTTCTATAGATGAAACTCCCCCTTTTCACATTTGAGTGATGTAACTGTTTTTGTAGGTTCAGTTTTTCTGTATTTTTGCTCTCATCCATTATTGTAAAGCTTTATATATATATATATATTTATCCAAAGTAATACCACTTTATTCTAGCACAAGCTGACATTTTCTGGTCCCTGATTCTTGACTATTTTCTGCACCTTGCATTTTTTTCTGTGTACGCTGTACAGTTCACCTTGATATTCACCATAACGCCATCCATCTGTCTTAGTCCCCCTTTCCTCTCGTGCTTCCCTTTATCTGCAATTTGCCAGTTTTACACCTGGCAAATAAAATCTCCATCCTCACCGACATATGCTTTTGTTTTTTAATTTCCTGTTTTACAAATACAGATTGTGACAGGTATATTGTACACTCTGTGATCTTGGTGCAGCTGCTCCATTTAGTTGAAAGACATCCGGCTGGCATGTGAAAAAGAAGTTAATGTTAGGTTTCGAGATAGTTGAGTTTGATGAGAGAGATGCTCTCTCAGCCAGAGGAGTTTTCTCTCCAAACGCTGACAACCGTAAGAAAGAAGATGAATGTTTCAAAATGGGATGTTCAGCCTGTTTTCTGAGATATTCTTAACATCACTTATGTAAGAGCTGAGTTATAGGTAGCCCCATTAAATGTTGCCTTCCCTCTTTCTGTTTTCTATGAGAGAGAACATCATGTCAAACTGCGTGCTGGAATTGTTTAACTGTCAAATTTTGGCACTGAGTTTGACAGGGTGTTCTCAAAAGAAAGAGCATCAGTTATCGAGGCATGTGGCCAACTGAATGGGAATTATTTGCCTCTTTCCCACACATACTTTGCTATGTGACACAAAGAAATTAAAATAATGAGAGATATTTCGTACTTCTGTGCCACAGGACAGGGATAACATATCTATAGATTTCTATATGAGCGCTACATATTGCATATGGATCAATAAAGTATTTAATAGTTTGACGTGCAACCTTTTTAAGAATATCGATTTGTGCAGTGTTCTGCATGAGGGCTCAATTTGGAGTGTATTGACTGTGGTGTTGTTGTGATATGGTGAGAGAGGGCCTCGGGCTCCGAGCAGACGCTCTCAACGCCACAGTTATTGACCCTCTTGACCTTCTCCCTACAAAGACAATATAGGAATGTCTATGTAGTCCCAGTGTATTGTATCAACACTGCAGAGATATAAACAGAACCAGTCAGTCTACTCTTATTAAAACCAAGAATACTTATAGTGCTTTTCTCAAATAGCACTCCCATTAGAGCTGTGCATTGGGCATCAGTGCTTTTTAAATAGTGATATACTGTTCCTTTAGCTCCAAGTATCTTACACTGTCAAGTACCATTGCATTGAATGCTTGAGTAGTTTCATATATTCTTTGACCAAATACTCCCCTGTTTATGGTCACGTTTTCTTAATTGTATAATTGTAAATGCACATATCCATAACTGAGATGCAAGCCAAAGGGTCAGTTGAACGCCAAGTACAACAGGTTAGAAACTTGTCATCATTCGTTTATGATAGTGGGTAAAAATACAGATGAAGCTAATATAATTATAAATGTGTGTTTTCTAAAGCTGTTCAAGTTTTGCTTAGACAGATGTAAATCTTTTAAGAAACGTTTTAATTATGAATTGTGAAACTTCAACTAAACATTCAAACACCTGTAGAGCTCACTGTATTACATGGACAAACCTTCTGTGACGTCATCCATTGACTTCATTAGCTGCAGTTTTGAAGCTCAATGCAGGAACTCTGGCCGCCGCCTTGGCCGTGTCTGATTTTTCCTAACTCCAAGCTACTTCAAAAATAAGCAAAGAACCACCAATGTGAGTGGAACAGGGGTGGGCCATGTAACGGTCTGTTTGCCAGATACTAGCTGTGGTGGTACCTACATGTCATGTCATGCACATACATGTCAAAGCGGCCATGCAGTTAAATGAATTTCAAGCCTTAATACATTCAAAATGTGTGAGTTATACACAAATTCAAACCCATACAGTTGTCATGAATGGAGAAACTAGCTATAGAGACCAAGCGTTTTGTGTACCAGGCTGTAAAGTTGCTATAAAGTCAGATATCTTAGGTGTCTATAGAGACTGACTCAATTTTGGAGCCAGTCTCAAGTGGCCATCAGAGGAACTGCAGGTTTTGTCTGTAGGAATGTTTTGTGGGGGATTTTATTGTAAATGTTGGACATGACCATTTAAGCTAAGCCTTTCTGCATTTAAGCTAAGTTAAATGATGACATTTCTTGGTTGCAGCTCCTTACCTAATGGACAGATGTTTAAGTCATGTTGATCTTCTTATCTAACTCCCAGTATGTAGAATACATCAAGAATATCTCAGAAAAATCTTGACCTGTCACTTTAAAGTGGATGCATTTTGGGCATTTGGCTTATGATGTTGAGCAAAATAGACATTTTTGTGGAAAAACCTTTATACAACGCAAAGGTAGTGTAAAAAGTTTTGGTATCAGGCTCCTTGGGTAATTAGGCTTCATGAAAATTGGGAACTATCCCCTGCCACAGCCTGCAGAATTCTTCTCGATCTTCTTCATAAAAAGCTTTGAATTAATTGATAATAGATTCAAAGACAACTCCACTGTCTTGTGACATCATATGCTGGGCTCCTGCTTGTTCCTGCACTTCACTTGTGCAGACTGAGTGAAACATTCAGCCCAAAGATGACATTTTTATGACCGCACTATTCTATGAAATAGAAAATTTTAGATGTCACACTTCCTTATACTTCAGCCTGACATTTTTGATATCTTTTGGGACCTTGGCTTCTCCCCTACAATTTAAAATAAAGTTCTATCTTGTTCATCTATACAGCCTAAGGTTGTTATAATGTTCCCATCAAGAGGTCTGCTGTATGTGGTTGAAGAAGCACATTTCTACTTTTGTTTCACCAGTATACCCTGTTTAAACTGTTACAGCTGTGAAATCACATAACAATTATTTTTAAGAGATGACCGGCTGGACTGGGTGAGATGGGTGAACGATATTATATCTCTTCAACGCTCTTATCCCCTTTCCTACCTTTTCTCTCTCTCTCTTTGTGTATCAGCCTTCATGTTCTCCCTCCACCCTCCCACTGCTGACTTGGGCATCAGTGCAGAGGTAAGAAGCCTCCCTTGGCTAGAGGTGACCCCCTGGACCCTATTAACATCACACATACTCCGAGTGGCCAAAACACACTCCCTAAATGAACTCTCCTCTCCCCCTCAGCCACCATCATTGCCAGAGCCCACCGCTGGGTGAATTAGATTGCAGGCTTTTTAATATGGCTCTTAATGGTTTATAAATTGCACGTAATGATTCCTCCTTTCCTCTCCCTCTTGCAGAGCTTTTTATGGCCCCTTGACTTTCCAAGGGAGTGGGTGGGATTTAATATATGGTGGAGGAGGCAGAAAGAGGAGGTGAAACCTGCACGGCTTTCTGCCTGCCCTTAACGCTTCCCCTGGCTCTGGAGCAGGAGTCTTGGAAATAATGCTGGACACTGATACTATCTGGCTGTACTGTGTAACTGCTGGGACATGACAATACTGCATGATGAAATGCTCACCAGAGATGTGCAAATAATCAGGAGTTGTGTTTTGTGGAAGGCAGAGAGCATGATGAAAGGTGCAATTTGTGTGAGAGGCCACACCTTAGGGAAAGACAAAAAATGTGCACATCTCAACCAGGTGCAGGACCAAAATATGAAAAAGGACGGATTGCACTAAGAATATCACCCCTGGGTAAATGTTAATGTATTTTTACACCTTGCCAGCGCAGTCTAGACGTTGCATATTAAGCCTGAATAAAGTCATCGAATGGTACAAAGTCATCTTTCTCTGCGTCCCTTCTCCTCAGTGAACCAGCAAACCCGAACCCCCTCTCGTACTGAGACGGGACCGAGGATGTGCTCCAGCATCACTTTTTTTCTCCCAACATTTTCTTTGTGGTTCAGTATTTTTCTATTACAGCGTTTGAAAGGTCACTGTGCACTGTTGGTATTGCTCTAACTCCAGAGGAATGATGGCATATGCACCACAACTCATGTGCTATCAAAAGATAAGAAACAAAAAAACAAAAAAAAAATCAGCAATGCAAAATGCAGTGATCACAGTACACAACATGAATAGGTTGTGATTCATTTAAATAAATGAAATATTTATCCTCTTTATTAAATCAGAAGGCTTCTTCTAATTGTTAAATCCGTCCCAGCGCTTCTTTCCTTCACTCGCCGACATGTGCCTCCCAAACTGTCTAGAGACTGGTAATTAGAGCAGAGTGGGAGGTTTTCAATTCCTAATGCAACACAATATGAACAGCGGCCAGCACAAACCCAGTGCCTTACCCGATGGTTCGTTGGCACTAAGTGAAATTCCAATTAACTGACCCAAATGTCTGCAGGGAGTGTTTGTCTGAGAGTGTGGTGAGAATGCAATTATTTTCCATCTTGTACTTGGATGTCATCTGTGTAGTGAGCAGCGGCAACAGCATTTTGTAGTGAGTCCACGTTTTGTAAAGGCAGTTTTATAAAAGCTTCAACTTTCGCTTCGACGCTGTGCCACCGCGGAAGGGTGAAATGCAATTCATTATTTGTTTCCGATGGTCCAGTGGACAGCAGAACTGAGGGAGCACAAGAGAGAAATTATTTACATTGTGTGCAGTGAAGCCCTTAAGGTAGCGAAGCTCAGTTAGACTCCTTGTTACGCAGCCATTGTCATAGTGAGGTGCGATGTTTGTAACAATGACTGAGAGTCTCTTAGGAAGCAACACGCCACGAGAAGTGATGAAAAAAAAAAACCTGCTACCGAGCTCCTCCATCCAACAGAGAACAGGTGGAGGAGTGAAGCTCTGTAACTGCCCCATGCTGTGCTTTAAAGAACAGTTCAAACAATTTAGTTTGTCAAAGAGGGACTCCTGCCCTACTTTTCCCCAGCTTTCTGTGAATCTTTAGCTATTCCCAATGCTGTCTCTAGACCTTTGCTGAGATGAGAACGGCTCCAGGGACAGAAATTTGTCTATATAAATAAATACCTTGGTGTTTAAATACCCTGTTGGATGACTGATTAAGTTAAGAAAAAAAACATAAATTGGAAGTTAGCCTCATATTTACACTGCTGGTGCCGGCAGAAACAAAGAAAGAAAGAAGGGAAAGGAAGCAAAAGAGGATGGAGCAGTGGCAAAGGGCTGTTTCTTAAGGACAGACTGAGTGAGGAAAGGTTAAGGAAAATAAACAATAAGCAAACACGCAGGTACACACACAGAAGCACAAAGAGATAAGGGCTGGTGAAAGAAAATGCTGATCCATGGTCCCTGTCTGGGAAGGCAAAAACAGAACATTGATTCTGCAAGATCCACAAATGAAAAATCCATGGGGGTAAGGAGCTCCTCGGCCCTGCGGCAGAGAGAGGGCACCAGCGGTCAGGCTCTCGTATCGCAAGCGACACCGAGCCCGGGCCTCTCACTGGGTGGCAGCAGGCAGTTCTGGATCAGCTGGACAACAGCCAAAACCAACGCAACCAGCAGGACGCAGCCTGAGAAGATGGAAAGAAGAACGTTTACTTTACAGATTAGAAAAAAAAAACAAAAAAGCTTTTCATTGGCATTAAATAAAAGTGATCACATGATATAGAAAAAAATACAAAATAATACTGCACTGCAATAAACAATACTATATGGATACATAAAGTCACAACTAAAGTTTGAGCCTGTTATTTTTCTATTTCTATTTAGGTTGCTGGGGTTTTTTGATCCTATTAATCCCTAACTCTTCATCTGACCATTGTGGCTAAAATTGAAGCAAACATGGCCGCTCCCTCTACCTGTAAAGAGGAGATAAAGAGGTCCTGCATCTCTATCTGTGGTTCCATTTGAACTCCTTCGGTTAAACCAGGGGTTGGAATTGGGACTGGGGGGAGGGAGGTCCTTTTTTTTCTCATTACCACCCCCTGTCAGTACATGTACACACCACAGAGGCACTAATCTGTACCCCTGATATGCTAATCTCTCAAACCACCACCCGCCACCCCCCAACTCCTTTTAGATGGCAGCCACACCTAAATACACAGCGAGGGGAAGGGAGAGGAAGTCATTAAAGCGTGCCCTGCAGGAGCCTGCCTGGGCCTGGCCAGGATGAGATGGGACAACAGCAGCACTTTGGGTGTGTACGCACTGGGGGAAGAGAAAAGAGGTCCCTAAGGAGGGGCAGATCGGTTTAGTCGCTGGTTCCCCCCGAGGTAGTCCCGGTCCCCAGCAGACAGGATAGCTATCAGACATGCAGGGTGTGGAGCAAGAAAAAATAATAATATTGTAGTGCGTTGTTGGCGGTGGGGGGGATTTGTGTGTGTATGCATCATGTACGTATGTGTGTACACATGCAGTTTTGGGAGATTAAAGGTGACAGTCATTGCTTTGCTTAGACCTGCTCACAAATCTGTCAGTAACCAAAGCTGCTCAGCGAAGCGCACTGCACCTGTCATCTGTGAGTGTGTGTCCCGACGTGCACATGCGCGCCTACTTTGTGTGTGCATGTCTCACTCTTTTTGTCATTTCATCTGCGTTTGTATTGATAGCTACGTATTCTGAAAAGAGGCAAGGGTAGTGACGGTGTTTCTATGGAGCTTCTGGAAGGAATCCTGTGCCTGTGCATGAATTTAACATTATGATTTCAGATGATACAGTGTTTTGTGACACTTCAAAACCTGCAGATTGACAGATTCCTGTTCTGGCTGGTAATATATGTGCGAGTATTTGTCTTAATGCACACAGAAACATTTGTATTCTCAGTTATCGGAGAAAGAGAACAATTGATGATAGTGTTAGCAGTACCCCCCCCCCCAACTTCAAAAACTACAGATTAACACGAGTCAAAATATATAAATATATCTGTGTTGCAGTGAGAGATCAAGAGAAGAAAAGAAAGGAAATTAGAGAGACAGCATTTCTCTGCCTGAAGCCCCTTAACTGATCATATATGTCTCCTATCAAAGGCTATGAGCTGTTTAACAGTTTGAATATAACCTCTTCATTTGTCACAGGCAATAATCACATTGTAACTCGGCTTTAATGGCAATGTGCACAGCCATAATGTGAAATCACACTGATTACTGTGTGTGCATGTGTGCGTGCATGCTTGGGTGGGTGGATTTCTGTGAGACAAGGATCTCTGCACATCCCTTATTAAAGCTGGATATTATGACAACTTCGTTTTTGACACATATTACAGACTGGATCTCATCTGTAAAGGCCCTTCGTGTTTTGGGGGGGATTTATTTTTTACTTGGAACAAAGCTACTGTTTCTGACAATCTTAATCTAAGAGAAGATGATGGGAGGTTCAAAATTGCAGTCATGGAGACAAAAGAAAAAAAAATGTTCAGATGAAAGCTATGCAATACATTCTAATGAGCTAACAGGAGATGAGCTTTGAATTTATATGCCCACTGCATTCACATCCGCACCTCGTAACTGCATTTGTTGTAAATAAATATGAGCAATCAGCTAAGAACTGCAATAAAGGCACCATAAAGTGCAGCAAATAGTGAGACAGGAGGAAATTGCATTTCTACGCAGACAAACGGACCAGCAGGCAGACACACAGAGAACAAGGCAGATTAAAAAAAAATACAAAAAGAGAAGAGCTACAATCTTTTTGTTTGACCTCCATGTCTAAAGACTGGGTGGAAGGTCAAGCAAAAATAAAAAGGTCATGGTATTTATCCCATTTCAGCACAAGCGCAGGAACAAAGAGCTAACAACAGGAAGCAGTAGTGCTTCTGGAAACAGAGAAAAAGAGAGTCGGGGAGAGGTTAAAAAGAAGTGTTGTATCCTCGGCTCCCTCAGCCCTGCGGCGTGGGGTCACCTCAGAGACTGGAGACTGAATTACCCAGCAGCCCCGGCCGCTCGCAGGATCAGGCGGACAAGGGGAGAGGACGAGAGGAGTTAATGAAGGGAAGAGACAGTTCAGGTCCCCCGAGGGCCTCTAGGCACCTGCCTGGCGAGCACCCACTGTCCAACCTGCTCTGATTGGCTAATTATCAACGTGGCTTTAGCCCAAAGTCAAATCACTGATTGATTGGAGTGTTTTCAATCTGTCTTTGGCCTCTCGTTGTTTCCACTTCCTACCTCTCCGTAGAAGCTCTCAGTCAGCGGAGTCCCGCTGTGGGAGAGTCATGCAGCACAGCAGCAGCAGGTGACCGGTCCGACTGCACAGTGTTGACACACGGCCTCGACTGTGGTGATTCTGTCTCTCACCGGACACGTAATTAATTTGTTAAGAAATTATTTGACTCTACAGATAATTACTAATTACAGGCCAATAAGTGACAGAACATTTTTCATATGGGAACGAGGGAAGAAAGGCTGTGGTCTCACTCATATCGGGTCAACATAATTCCAGTAATAGATGTTATTTGCCATGACCATGGAGGCTGTGTAGGGGTGATTAAATAAGTGTTGCTATGTTTGCTTATATTCATTCATCAACGATTAACTAGCTGCTGGTCCAGAAGGAATCTCATGTCTGGTTCATTAGACTTTACATTAAAAGCCAGAGGGAATTATTGCTGTGCAGCTTATGACTGTTAGCATTAGTCATGACTGCTAATGTGACTTTTGTTTCTCTCTAAAATCCTTTTTTTGTCCTTCCCCATAGATCCAAAGGGAACTTGTTGGATTCAACTTACTCTAATTGTTCTACAGCTAATATGGCTTTCAGCATTTTCTCTTCAGTTTTAAAGTAATTGCTTCCTACAACATAGGGCACCCTTGCTAATATCAAAGCAGTCTAGGAAAAGCATAAAATACGAGTTTAAATTTGGTTTCATTGGATATCGGAGCGGTATTCAAATACATGAATGTGAGAGAGCGCGCAAGAAGCACTTCCTTTCTGTTTTCTTCTCTGCCTCCAGTTCAAACTGAGTGCATGAGACGTCATGTTACTCCACTGAAAGAACAAGACATGAAGAAGCAGCTAAAACAGGCTGAGCACATGTTGCTTGTAAAAGCATGCAAGGAGGTACGTCTCCCCCGTTCTTCAGTGCATCAGATCAGTCAGAAGCTGCTCTGTCTGTTCTGGGAGGAAATACAAGGCTTGCAGAGGCTGGATGTTTCTCAGAGTGGGATGGAAACAGTTTGCCTGCACACAACTCCAGCTGGGAGCTTTACAGGGAAGTTAGAGTCCCGAATCCCAACCTACATTAGCAAAAAAAGAAGAACAAAGAGAAGTCTCCTAAGAGAGCAGATTTAGCTCCATGGTTACAGTCCACACTACTGTTTGGGATGTCTCCCTGTATTTTGCTGCAGTGCATCCTGGGACAGGACATCTATAGCGGTGCCGGGAAGCCCCAGGGGAGGCTGGCGGATTAGCACCGGCCTATCTCTTTAGAGCTGGGAATTAATTAAGTAATTATGAAAGCCAAGCAAGGGGGATGAATAATGCATGAGTCCTGATTGGGACGTTTGTGATTGTGTAATCTAATTTCATCCAGCCAAACGTCCCTGTCAGCCAGGTAGGACTCACACCGAAAAGGGCCACACACACACACACACACACCCACACACACACACACCCACACCCACATCCACACACACACGCACTTACACACGTACACGCACACACACACACACACATGCGTGCACCCGTTCAACAATAATGCTCTCAGGATACAAAAAAACATACCCAAAGATCACACTCACTGTTGGCAGAATGGATATTCTGAGTATCTCATTATGTTAATTAAAATGAGGTAATCAGTGTGGATTAATCACCATAGTAATGAGGATTGAACAGCAGATTATGTCTTCTTACCTAATCCATATAATTGTATTTGTAGAAGCATGAGATTAATATGCTAGCATCCAATTAATGATAAAATGATTGATTAAGCATGTGTTTCACTTGGGAATTCTTTTGGAGTGTGAAAAGTGGATTTTTTTGGCTTTTGTCTCTAACATTGTCTTTTTTGTTGGAGGTGTCTGTGGATTCCGGCGAGGTTTTCTGTTGCACTGCTGTTTCTCCACTGGTCTCTCTTTCTCTTTATTGATGGGCTTCAAGGCCTGTTGGCAGCGAGGAGCTCTCCCCGTGCTCCTGAAAAATACTTCCTGTAGAAGACTCAAACAGAGTCGATAGTGAACAAGAGATGAGTAGCCACAAGATCTACCACAAGAAAGACTGTCACATTCTCAATACACAGGAGCAGCACAGCGCAGTAGGTCTTGAGCGTAGCAACTAATGTACTCACAGTGTAAACACACACACACACAGACACACAGACACTCACACCACAGAGCACAACAAGGCTCCCATTTCCTCTCAGTCACCTGAAAGTCTATCGACCCAGGTACATCCTCCTTCCTTTCATTTATTTCGCTTTTTTTCATATATCGATTGGTGTATTTGGAAAGCTGCATCCCGTAGTGTTGGAATATCATATTCTAGATTTGACCATTTGTGTCCTTCTGTGTCCATCCAGTTACTTTCTTTCATTGCCTCGTGTCAAGCTTAACACTCAGTGTGCAACAACAGTGTGTTTAATGTGCCTTGATTAAAAGAGGGGGAAGATTATTCATATAAATGGCTAACACCTTTAAAAGAGAATATGGGGCAGAGAGGGAATGATAGCTGGAGCTTTTTATGTTTCACTATATGCTCTACTTCACTGGAGCACTGCAGTGGGAACCTCCAGTATTTAAACTGGTCCCCAGTGTTTGAACTCTGCTCAGAAAGCAGAACATAAAGCAGAGAGATGAGAGGATAGATACAGAGAGGGGAGCAGAGATGAAAGGCTGCGGTGTGCCCTCCAAAGGGAACGTGAGAGCCCGGGAGCATGCTCACTCGCAGTGTTAGTTAGTTGTATGATTGTTCCTTTGTCTCTTTTAGTCACAGAAGGAGCCGCTTTAAAGCCTGAACACAGGAAATAAGACAAGAGAGGCGCTGTTGGCCTGATGTTTTTTAGGTTTGCATCCTTGCTGCTCTTCGAAATTGTTGTGCTACTTTCTATCGGCAACTTGCACTCCGAGGGAGGTCGGAATTCATGGAGATGGAGTTTTTTGTCCAACCAACACCACCACCTTGGGATTTTTCAAATAACAATCATGTGCACGATGAGAGGAGCAGGTGTGTCTCCGGCACCAAATGTCCACCTTTTCCAACCCCTGTCTGCTCTCTATAAGCAGGTGTGATACTTGCTCATTAATTCCATCTCAGGTTGTGACCTACCTCAGACCTCCGTGTGCTGCTGCCCTGTTTGTCTGTCTGTCGTCTACACCATCACTTTATTGTTTTGTTTTTTTTTTCTTCCACAAAAGACAGAAAAAAGGCACAAGACTAGAATTTGCGGTTCAATTTTCTGTCATTTTAGTGAGATAGCATATAATATCACACTTCTTTCTGCTACTTTTCCTTCTATTTGGGATTCTGACGCGGCATCAGAAGTGGATCATATGTCATGGTTTTGTTTCGATAAAAATAATAATTCTGCACAATCCGAACTGTGCAGTCTGTACTTTTTGTTTAAAAGCCCACTGTGTTGCTCCTTTGTTATTTCCAATGATCTAAACAAAGGGATATTTCAGTCAAATCACTGCTGATATGACCTTGACTGAAAAGCTTCCATTCGCGTTTCGTCCTTTATAACACACAAATTTCCATCCCACTAGTATAACCTCCTTAGTCAATGCAGCGTAAGCTCCGCTTCCTGATCTGAGGCTTCTGTGGATTCAACCTCAACTTACTGCTTTGCATAGATTTGACTGGTAACCACGAAAGGATTTGCATCCTTTGAAAAAGAAAAAGCACCTCCACCGCCGGAGCACAAAGGTCAGAGGAAAAGACTTGGAAACAAGATAAACTCGTGATTGCCCTACTAGCCTCTGGATACTCACAGTCCTCCGATACATTGATTATTCTCATTTACAGATGTCCAATGCAATTTACTGCTGTGCTCAGAGTACAAAATCCTTACGGAGAACTTCTATTAAAAGCTGCAGAATCTATATTAGATTTCATTTAATAACAAACCTGACATACCATATTATCACTGTCAAGTGCAATCATATTCATCAGAGACGCTGAGATGCACAGAGTTGTTTAGTGCTACTATTTCCCCTCTTTCTAGTTTCCATTCCTTCCCTCTCCCCTCAGTCTGCCTCACCCAGTCTCCCCGCTCCCTGCAGTGTTAGCTCCCACCTCCAGAAAAGAGGTGATATTGGTATGATGGGAGACCATGTGCAAGCAAACAAAGCACGCCCACACCTGAGCTTTTTATAGGCTAATAAGATGACCGCTGGATGGCTGTACTGCGGGGTCAGCTCCTGTGTTATCCATCCCCTGTCTGCAGAAATCCAACCTGTTATTATCAACTTGATTGGCCGTCTAGTCAGACACCTAATTATAGAGTCCATTCAGCTTGCATGAGGAATGTGATAAAAATTGACTTTTTCCTGTCTTCACGCCTGGAAAGGTAAATTGTAATGTTAAACCACGCCATAATATGACCCCGCTGTGCTGTGCATCATGGGACGTCACTGAGTCCCGTCCAGGAGAGCAGCAAATGTAACAAATTAAACATTTCGTCCCGCATTCGATAGAGAAATCTTCACAACGCATTGCTGTGATACTTGAGCAGAGGTGCTATTTTCAGTTTTTGTCACCACATCTTGCAGTTTTGTGGGTGTGAAGCACTGCTTTTGATTTGTTTTGCTGAAAACCACTCAAATGTGTCTGGCGAAACTCAATTGTTTCATTTTAAAATCACAAATCTAGCTTTATGAATCTGAAGGTTATTGAAACTGAGAGGCAGTCTTTACTCCCACTATATTGAAAATTGTAAATTAATAAATATTAGGTGGTGACAGCAGTTCGAGGTATGAAATCAAATCGTGTTTTTTTTTTGCAAGTCTCACCTCCAAATATTAAGGAATTCTTATGTGGCATATTAGCTTTATTCTGCTGTGTTTCAATCACAAAAGGCAACTTGTACAATTATGTTATTCACAAATAACGCGCATATTAGGCCAACACGGTTATGCTTCGCCTCACTCACCACCCACTCTTGGTGGCAGGCGGAAATGCAGTGGCGGCAAATTGAGTATTATTTCCATCCAGAGCTGTCAGTTTTTCCCACCAGATCAAGGCTGTGATTAATAAAATGGGCTTCCTGGTCCCCTCCAGCCTATTCTCACCTTCTCCCTTCACACTGCTGTTGCAGCACATGCTCGTCTCCGAGTGTCTGCACCCCTGACAACTCCTCTCTTATTCTCTGCTTCTGGACAACGCCATTGCTCCTTTTCAGCCTCCCTACCTGCATGAATAGAGAGTTTCCTTTCTCTTTCTCCCCTCTCTCTCTTTATTGCTGCCTCTCTGGAGCCCCTGGTAAATGATGCATGGTAGACTCACAGCCGCTGAGCAATCATTAGTGAGGTGGTACAGGTGAACAGGAGCGATGGATGATGAAGAGAGAGGGGGACGGTGGGAGTAACAGAGGACAGCAGAAGTCGTGTTTCCACCCCGAGGCGTTTCCCTATATCGTCACAAAGCTAGAAGTTGTTTGTGTAAAACACTAGTCGGTGGCATTTCTTATGCCAGTGGTCATTAATCTACACACATAAACACACACACTCGCCAAGACCAAGACACCCCCACACATTCACCCACACACACACACACACACAACATACAGAAATGAAGCCATAATGTTGCTCTCACAGATGAAACCCTGACTTACAGTGTCCTAAAGCCCAGCGCTATCATAAAAAAAAACAAGGCTGGACTGGACTAGCATAGTGAATGTGCTGAGCAGCCAATATTATGAAGTGTACATAATGCTTCCCTCATGAAATATCATCACTCAACAATGCCCTGACGCCCCTCATCATAAACAAAATTTGGGTTTATAGTTCATATCAGGGCTAATAAACTGAGACATTACCTGACAAAGGCCCTCAGTGGGTAAGAAACTCCTACATATGAAGCTTAACTGGAGGCAAGATTCAGCATGAAGGATGTTTTTTTTCCTCTCTTTTCTATCCTCCGATGAATCAACAAAATGTCTTTTGTTTGATATAATATGAAAGTGATATTGTTGTTCTGAACAGCTGATGATTTGATTGCTGGCTTGATAGCTGTCAGTGTCGCTACTTTCAACAGATGTTAAATTTAATTGGTGTTCACACCTACTCCTCACTGTGGCTCCGAGTCTCGGCACCTCACAACGACACATTTACAGCATTCGCACACGTCTTCCAATTTCTCCGTTTCTACACTTACAGTATTTCAAATGCTCTCTTCCTTTGTATGCGTCTCAGTGGACCTTTTTTTTTTTTTTTGCATATTTTGGCACAACATAGCAGGAAACTCACAAGTGTAATGGATTACATTAAAAAGAGCTGTGTTCCATTGAGGTGAGCTAATCTCAGGGTTCTGCTATTCATACCAGTTCACGCTTGTGGTTTACTGGGACACTTGACAGAACTTTCCCATTGTGAGAGAAATTAGTTCCACCTGCACTTTTCCTGCTGCAACTTTCTTTGTCTGTGTGAAGACATGCCTTCAATGGATCTGTTGCTGGTGAGATTTATGTCGCGATGATCCATAATTCTCAACGTGCATCACTCATTTTCTAATGTAGAATGCCTCTGCCGTGCACATTATAGTCATCCTTTATCTTTGCAGAATGGAGATAGGAGTCTGTTGTAATCTCCTCGGGGACTGGTCTCTCTTTCTACCCACTTGCCCAAGTGTTCAGCACAAACGATCTTGTTGCTCCTCGGTCTGCTGTTTGCTAATGATGCCTGCGTACGGCTGAGAGGAGAGCCCAATCTGATCATGGCCATTAGAGAATAAGATGAGCATTAAGCTTCCAATCTTTCCTGAGTATCAACATACGATTTTTACATCCAACGGTGCAATCATATCAACTGCGGGATATTTGCCGCTGATGAATTTCACCTCTCAGATATTTATTTTATGGAGTTGCATGGCGATGAGGGGACAGGTTTACATTTACATCAGCTCTGCTAAGTTTCGATAAGCTCAGTTGAAAAGTTTCGAATTCATTAGGCGGTGACATAACTGACATTTCAGTGTATGAAAACCTTTTTTCATTTATTTGTCAAGGTTCTGTTTCTGTTCGGCGTGGTAGAATGAGATGTATATTAAAAACAGCTTGCGGACAGATTCTCTCATTTTCCACATTGTTCTGTCACCTTTAATTTTATTAACGTTTTACCCCCCAGAAGCAAAAGGACAGCAGAGTTTCTAGGGCAACAATCAGTGTAATTGTCCTAACTCTGACACATGCAATCTGCTAAAAGCCCTGAAGCCCAAAGGCCCAGGTGTGTCCAGGGATTACAGTGGTGGAGGACAGGTGAAGTCAACGCGCACTGACAGGAACACACACACACACACTGACACACACAAACCCATGGACAGGCATGGACATTCACAGTAAGATGTAGGGCTGGGTGATATTGTAAAAATCTGACATTGCAACATTTAGTTTTTCAGCGGTGTATATTGCGATAAGGAAAAAAACAGGAATTTTCACCAGATACCTTGAAAAACTCCCTTTGAAAAGAATTAATCATTCTAGAATATATGGGTGTGATTTTGTAGGGGAGTGTATCTGCATTTAAAGGAGCTGAAAAATGACTTTCTACTTTTTTAAAAACTTTTTTTCTAGTGCAAACTGTTGTAACACTGGCAAAGGTATCCAAAGTAGTGTTTTGGCTTGGTTGGTATTCAGATCTGGCTTTGCGCTTGTCATGCAGCGCTTTGTGGTGCTGATTTAAATGGTGAAACACATTAGGTGTGTTGTCTGCTGTAGCGGGGACGATTGCAAGACACTGCAAACATATTAAGTGTTTTTGGTCATCATCAGTGTTTCTGTAGCCAAAATATTTCCATACAACTGACGAGATCTGTGCAATTATAGGCACATTTATCTGTACAATTATTTTCAGCAATTGTAAGATTACAATTAGCCTATTTATGACATGAAGTTGTTTTTTTTATTTTGCACTTTCACATTTATATAACCAGAGAACTGCTGTAACTTCCATGTTGTGGTACATTTCTGCTAATGTACAAATCTGTATCTAAATAAGACTTAAAACAAGGTTCTGCACCTGACTTCAGTACCCGTCCTAGAGCCAAAATATAAAATAACATCTCAGTTGCTGAACATCTGCTTATTGACACTACAGATGTTTCCTAAAGTCTTCAAATGCAGGTATAGCTGCCTTTCAAGCAGCTAACCCAGATCTGACCACTTCAGAATGCTGCATTTTAGGGGTAGTGGCAGCTCAGTGTTTCAGGCGATGCACTGTTGATCACAAGGCCTGGGGGTTCAAGCACCAGCCCGGCCAAGCTTTGAGCAAGGCCCTTAATCCTCTCTGCTCTAGGGGCACTGTGGTTTGGCTGACCCTGTGCCCTGACCCGAGCTCCTAACAAGCTGGAATCGGCAGAAAGAAAAGTTCCCTTATTGGATGAATATATTATCTTTTTAAAATGTGTGAGGCAGTGGTGCTCAGAGAAGAATTTAGTTTCCCCACTCCTTAGACAGGGGTGTGATTAAAAATTACTTTGAAAGAATGACAATCGGCGTTCAGATGTCAGACTGTGCAGCCCTAAAACTGTCATTGCATTCTTTTTTTTTTTTTTGCGACCAAATCTTCCTTTTCAGTATTTCTCTTCTGTTCCTTATTCATTTTGCCGTGCAGCCTGCATGTCAACAAACTCTGTCTTGTCAATAGTTTAAAAACCTCAGCATATCCAATAGTCCCCAAATCGAAGTAAAATCTGTTCTTTTAGACAGACTATCAGAAAATGAGAACCATGCAAGTTTTCTTTTTGTATCAGATGGCAAAAAAGTTGTGCTATGATACGTTTCCGTTATTTGCTTTACTTCTCGTTGCATTTCCTGCGATGTGACTGCTGCACATTCAAACATCGGCCACAGTAATATGTATACTCAAACAAACATACTTCATTATAACTAATTTGCATATGGGCACATGTCATCCTGCCCAAATGAATATTGGACAGTTAGTTTTACATCTCATTGAGTGTTTACGTGTGAGTAAATAAACCAATTAAAAAATATCTTCTAGGCATCAACAGTTTTCTCTGTGGACACATTTTGGATTCAACAGTAGTTCCAGTGAAAATTGTTCATATTGATACTAAAAGAGTCAGAAATTCTAATTCTATCAAAAGCATAAGTATAGAAAAATTATTAGCTAAAAGTACTAAAGTAAAATGTAGCTGTTCTGTAGCATACTGGACATTTTTATTGTTATAGTATCCTGTACGCTGAATTATTCATGCCTTAACAAACAACACCAAATGCTGCAGCTTGTGGCAATGTCTGATATGTTCATATGTTCCATATGTTTGCAATGTGTTGTATGGAAATATGGATCATATGGGAATAGCAAACAACACCAGCTGTCATACAAATGTATTGATGCAAATAATAAAAAAATTCCCATATAAATGTAGTGAAGTAGAAACATGATCAGTTGGAAAAAACGAGCACAGGTCGATCAAAATTAAACACAATACTTACAGTAAACGTACACGGTAACTCTCCGCCACTGGTCTACATAAACTAGGACATTTGCTTCTTGAAGCGACAGAGGACACCGCTCGCTCTGGAAATACTGCAAGATAAATCCGTGATCATTCCCCAAGCCAGACTCTAATGATGGGTATTATTCATTTCTCCATAGATACTGTTTTCTTGGTCAGCAGGAAGCCTGCAGATTGGCTGCTTTATTTTCCCTTATTCACTGCTACCAGAATCTATTAAACAAGTTCTCCTCTGGCCTGCAAGAAATAATTAGTCTACTGGATAGGTCAACTTAATCATTCCTGAAAATAATATTCAATTATCTTCACAGCAACTTCTAGAGCATGTCTCCTATTTTTAGGCCCCCCTCTGTTTTACAGAGATAGGCAGTTTGATCCTTTTTATGTCAAGCCTGCAACACAAAGCAACGGAGAGTCAGCGGTGCTAAACAGTCCTCGGCGGATAACCTATTATGCCTTGATAATAGCCCTAGCTTTCTTATTGTCTCTTCCTCTGTATGGTGCACTGCATATGACTTCCACCCTACTACATTATGGCTCTGCCTCTTCCCAGTTTGCCACTCCAGTTTTCCATTGGGTGTCCTTGACTTATATCTTCAATTACTCTTAGCAAAGGACAGAACAAAATAATAACAAGTTTAACTTTGTCATCATCTTGGTAATAACTAGGGATATGTATTGGGGGAAGAAAATATGGAAAATTGTCTAATTAGAGCTTGCAAAATGCTAACATCCTGCATGACCTCGTCGTGACAGGAGAGGTGTCAACAACGAGTCAAATGAGCTTCTCACCAACTCACTGCTATATGACAAGATCTGAAAATGAAAGGGGACGGTGTCATATAATTATATACTCAATATACTCATCACGCAGAGCTGCGAGCTATTATGTGATAGGACAGACAAGCAAAACTGGTACAGAGACGCAATCAGAAACCATGACATGCACAGACATGTAAACAGAAAAACGCATTTGCAGCTCCACAAGTGAAATCTGCCTCAAAAACAACCTGCAAAACTCCATTTCTGTCTCTCTCCTCCTACGTCTCTCGCTCTCTCTCTCCCTCTCCCTCACCAGTCACAGCGAAGACGTGGGGGAATAAATAAATAATCCAGGGTGTATTCTGTGCTTCAGGAAACAGCATAATTGTCATCAGAGGAGGGAGGCAACGGGAGTCATCACTTGTCCGAACGGATTATGACCTTTGAAGTCGGATTTTTTTTAGCAAAGAACAGCAATGCTGTTCTGTTGCCAGCTACTGTCACATCTCTGCCTTGCTTTAGGCTGAGCAGCACACTGGCTCTACATCTCACCCCACACTTAAAACTGCAGCCTTCACCCTGATACTCTTAGATATCTTATTTAATCATTTTACACTTATGAGTGCCCAATCTTAAGGTAAAGGTCATGCGAGGTCATGGTGAATCAGAGCAGAAGGAATTAAAATATGCCAGACAGTGATGCTCCCCATAGAGAGTAATGTTGGAGAATTACACTGCTGTTTTAATTCATGTTCTCACAACATCATATAGCAGATGTGTGACAAATTAAAAGAAAAAACAATAGGTGTGTAGAGTAATTTCGATGATCATCAATACAGATTCTTAGAGGCTCTTCTGGAGGGAAATAACACCATTCTTCCAAAATATCTGAAGATGGCACTGGAAACTCTATAATCTGCCATAGATGTCAAACTGTGCCGAGATTTGGCGACTGCGAAGGCCACAGCATACGACTTTCATCATGTTCACCGCCATTAAACCATCCAATGAGCCCTCATGCGCCCCGTGAAAGTATCTGCACTTGTTACGATTATCCACTCATTTAGTCTGGGTTTAATTTGTCACCCATCTGTACATCACATGCACAGTTAGTGACATCGTGTTGGTGTACAAATCCAGCATTGTGTGGGTATTGAAAATGTTGGACGCTGTGATGTGTTTTCAGCTTACAGAAGCATTCGCAGAACAGTGATTTTAATAAACTGAAGTGGAAATTACAAGTCAGTGTGCGATGATTGTCTCCATGGCTGAACAAGCAGGGAGAGGAGGGTCGCCTACGTAGACTTACACTTCAGCCCATGTCAGATTCATTAGAAATCCTGTTTTAAATGGCAGGTGATCTCGGGAAATGTGAATCAATAAAGCACTTTGCTAATATTAAAACACCTCCATTCCAATTGAACTCCCTGCTTGTGCTTGGGAAGCTGGAGTTTCTTTCATTACCTGCTTAGTCACTGCTTAGAAAAACAAACAACATTATAAAAAAAAATAAATCCAGATTTAGTGCCAAAGCAATGCTCACCTCGTCATCATCCCCCCCTGTGGTGTCCACATCAGACACTCTGGGCGCCATCCAGTCATACAGGAAACGACTTTCACAGTGAATAGAAGCTGCAGAAGATCCAGTCAGGTCTCGTCCTCATTGCAGATGGACAGTTTTATGAAAGGCTGCTCTCTTGTGGCCGAGGAGAGTAAAAATATGACCCATGGGATGCGGAGAGGATGGATTGACAGGAAATGATATGCTCTCATAAAGCAAGAGTGGTGCCGCTGGACTTGTTTTATAAAGTCAAGACAGAGATCATGTTAGTGTAGGAGAAGCAAAGGGAAGTTAGGAGATTGAGAGATGAATAGATAGAGAGATAGATAGATTATTTCGCAATAAGCTTTAAATCTCAGTCTATCTCTGCAGCAGACTTTGGTTTCTGCTGAATCCAGAGCGGATCTGCGCGCTCTGGGGTCCGGGTTTTCTATCTCTCCCCTCACATCTATTTCCTCCTCGCTTGCGACTAGTTTGCCTTCACTTGTTCAGCCTTCACTCTGAGAGGAGGAGGAGGATGATATATGATTGGCCAGGCGGGGACTGGTAGTCCGGAGGCTGGCATTGAGAGGCTGGCGTTGATCCCCGTGTTCATGTTTACACCTTGCGGACGGGGACGAGGCAAGACACCCAGGGGCCCAGAACGAACCCGGGAAGTTCGGTGTGTGGTGTTCGAGGCTACCTGATAGCATCATTTTTTTTTTTTTTTTTTTTTTTTTTTTTTTTTTTTTTTTTTTGTAAACCAAGTTTGTCTTTGCGGGGGAATCGGACCCACTGGTTTTGATAGAAACTCTCCATTCAGAGCAGCGATGCGTCAAACTTTTTGGTGACTCTCGCTGCGCCTCTGCGCTCCCAGCCAAGCAGGGTCCAAGTGGAGCTGGATATGAAGGCGACCAGGAATAGTCCCGGCAGATTGTTTCTTTATATTCAGAGGGTGTGATATCTGCGGACCTTTTTCAAACTTTGATTGCGCACGGAAATTACACCCTTTCAGCCTTTTTCGCTGTTTGGGGATTGATGTGTTTTGAGCGTTTTTGTTTGCGTCAACAGCCAAGAGTCAACTATTTACCAAAACAACGGCCGCCAACTCGATTCCTCAATTACTGGACTCGTTGGTGTTTGAGTTTTTTTTCTCCCCCCTCCTGAAAAATCATTCAGACTTTGTTGGACAACATCGCCTCGGTGTATCAAAAGCTCCGCAGTGTGGACAACCCGGGACGATTCGCAACGGCGTAGCCGGAAAAGATGCGCTCTGCTCGGATACAGCGTGACCAAGGTCTCGGTCCTCTGGTTCTTCTCCTCCTGGTCGGGGCATATGTCGTGTCTGGCACTGGTGAGTTTTGAAATTAGAGATCAGTTTGAACCGTAGTCAAAATGAAATAATGAACACATGGCGCGATATTAACACAACATACACACACACACAGTTGTAAACACAGACACACGCAGAGTGCTCGTTTTTTATTCATTTTATTCAGTCAAATAACTACATTCAGAATTTTAACATTTTTCTCAAACCACAAAGTTGCCGTCAGAGCCTGGCTTGGGGTCTATGGAAATGTTCTAAAATGCCTTAGGTTATATTATACATCCAGCACAGTGCAGGGGTCTGGGGTCGCCTGCTGACCAGCACTTTTTTTGTTTTTACCCACAGCAAAGTCTTCAGTCGTACAGTAGACCTGAGCTCAGAGCTCTTTTTTCTACTTGGAGCGGAAAAATCAAACTCCCCTGGTGCGCAGGGAGTAATTAAGGTTTTGCTCCATGCCTTCTTGGCCTCTCGAACAAAAAAAAAAAAAGGAGAGCCTTGCGAAAAGTAAGAGAAGACTTGAAGTGCTTGGGGGGGGGGATCTTTTATTTATTTATTTATCCTCCCATTGCAACCTACAACATCTAAATGTAGTGGCTCTTGTTTTAAGACGGGGCGTACAAGTCGTTTTTGAAATGCCTAACTCTGCATCATAAAGCATTTATACCTTTTCTCTAATCTTTATTTTATCAGACAATGTATTGCAGGCAGGCTTTGATTGGGGTGCAGCAGACTTTTATCAGTGGATTGCCCAGTATTAATGCCATCAAAGCCTCCAGCCAGCTCTCATGGAGATGAAATTGCTTGGCACACAGGGAAGGTTGCTGTTGGTGAGCTGATGGGACAGGACCTGGACACCAAGGTGACACTCTCATCTCCACTGTTAGATAAATGATTGTTTCAGTGGAGCCCGGTGCTGGGCGAGTCTGGACATTTCCTCCCCTCCCTGTGCCAGATCAGATTGAAATACAAGGCAGAAATCTGAGGGGTTTAGTGGATTGTGGATTAAGCTCGGTTTCCAGTAGGCAAAAAAGAACAATGCGGACAACAGTGTGTACAGAAGCTATACAGGCTTTGCTTAAAAGACAAGAAATACAGCTAACCCTCTTGTGAAGAACTCCGTTTTTCACTTAATGACAGCAGTAATCTTTGTGGAGGACACACTGAGTGTCTGCCAAGAATGTGACCATTTCTTTGAATGCCTATAAGAACCCCCGCTGTACCTCCAAAGGTCCTCATGTGTGTGTTATTCCTTGAGCAGGCGGAGCAGAAAAGCAGCTTACGTTTATTAAAATTGTGGGACCATTCTGAAATCTTTGAATGAGAAACGTTGATATGAACAGTTGAGGGCTGCAATGAGGTCCTGACAGAGGAGCAAGGGGGACACCAGGGGCTCAGCAGCACAGTGTGCCCCAGTAAAGTTTCTGTCTGGGAAAGAGAGGCAGGCTGAGATATATTTAGGGAATGCATGACGGGACAGACAGATTGCATTTATCTTCTAACCCATTGTGTGTGTAAACCTTCCCTCCACCCCCAAAGATCCCTCCTGTCTCGGTTTCTGCCTGTATTGTGGATGTGCTGAGCTCACATTTCTGCTGTGGTGCTCCTCTTTCTGTGTTGACATACACATTAATTACCCAGCCTACCAGGAAAACTTGTCTGGGGTAACTGCCCTGCTGTCCGCTGACTCGCGGTATGTATGCCGTTATTAATGACTTCATCAGAATTAGAAAACCGACATACGTGGAGTGCGCCGACGCACAGTTTGTGACCCGGAGACAAACCAGGACCCCTGAAGAGGTGGGAGCAAGACACCGGAGTCCAGACTGGGAGGTCAAGACAGGAGGAGAGCGAGAGTGAGGCTTGCGAGTGTTCAGAGTTAGGGAGCGTAGCATGTCAGACACTCCCATAGAGGACGGGATGAATAGTGGCACTCTTCTAGGATGTGCCGTCTCATTTGTGTTACGTGTGAGAATCCTCTTGCTCCTGAATAACAGTGTAGAGGCTGTGAGAAGACTCACATTCATTAATATTATATGTGAGCTAGTAAAAGGCTTTGGAAATTTGTTGCCCCCCGCTCTGCAGTCTGGTCAGAGGAATTCTGCCATTTTCTGACAGCCAGAATCCGATTTTCTTTTTAGGTGCATGAAAAGAAAGGAATGTGACAACAAAGCTAACCTCAAACAAACACCAAAGTAGATTTGGCTTCAAAGACACTCAACAGATTGAGATGTCAGATTAGATTAAAGTGTCTCTGAAACATGTAGCCATAACAAAAGTGCTGCCAGGCTGTTGCATCTGCAGAGATTTGGACAGGTGGTTGGGCACTGTGATAAATAAACAGACAGACAGCTCTCTTTGGGCCAGGCCATGAGCCAGACTAGTTCCACAGGAAAGTCCTGCTTGCAGACCAGACTGGGCCACATTCTGTCCCGAGGCAGTGCATTAGTTTTATGGCCGTCAGGCGGCAGGGGATGGGATCGCTGGCCAGCCACTGCCCTCTCTGCTGTATTATTCATACGTGCAAAGTGGTCTTTGTTAATATTTAAAATGTGCTTATGATGCTCAAATTCTTGACATCAGAGACAGCAAAGGAGACAGAAGTGGGAGGGGAACAGCTGCTCAGCTCACATCGGTGTAACTGACCCGGATGGCAGCGGGAGCTAGTGAAGGGTTTTAGGGTACCAATAGGCATTTATAGACTAGATAAAAGAGTGGCAGCTTGAGCAAGTGTGCCAATTGCAGCCAGGAGCCATTGCAGATGATGCGTGTGAACCAAACAAGAGAGGGGTTATGCAGGGTAATGCTATCCATTTGAAAGTGAAGAGGAAAAAACAGAAAGACGAGATGGAAGAGAAATGAATCCGTGAGAGACACATTGAGATAGATTGATCTCAGGGCATGGCTTTTAAATATCCTTTATGAGAAAAGACTGAAGAAGAAAACTCCATAGCAGTGGCATTCAAGCATCATTAAACCTCTGGCACAGGCCAGACAATGAGGTGGTGAGCGGGGGCAAAACTAGGTGGAAAAGAGGGAGAGCAGGAGATGTGCAGCCGCACCGGGTTAAAGCTTGCAAAGCAGCAGAAGAAACAGTGGTTAAGAAAGAAGGATGTTGTCAAGGAGGGAGGTGGAGGATTGAAAGTGAAAAGAGACACACAAATCCACTAGGGGGACGTTTTTATTAAGGCTCTTATCGATGGAGAGAGCTCACAGTATTAAGAGTAGACATGTTTAATGCTTTGCCAATACTGTGCATGTTAGACTGAACCATAAATCTGCAGCAAACAGCAAGGGCTCTGTAGGACGGCAAAACAGCGAGGTAAATGGAGGAGGGAGCTGACTATAAAATACTGAAAGAGAAATTAGTAGCAGAAGAAAGTTTCAAGCAGAGATTGGCAGTGTTGAGATGAATCTAGTTTTAAGCACAGGTCATTATTTTCTTCTGCAAAGACAATATGTTCTCAAAGTATTTAGAGTCTAGGCTAATAATGATTTAATCAATAGCGTTGAGCCTGCCAACTTCTTCAAACTGTGTGTTATTTAAAAAGCTTACAAAAATACAGTATATAATTATCACCAGCTGAAGGTATTTAAATATTTCATGTAATGCCTTCTTGGATTCTGGTTTGAGACCATCTTGTTTGCCTCACAGCAGATGGTCTCTCCTACCTATGTGCCTTCATATAAAACAGTGATGAAATACAGGAATGTTTCAATTTTATCCAAACATTTAAAGCTATTGATGTTTGGAATTTAAAAATGTTTTTGACCGAGCTGTTTATCCCAAGGTCTGACTATTTTTTTCTTTAGTCGTCACAGAACAAAAATGAGAATTCATTTTACTCTGTCATTGACTTCAGAAGGTTGTGTTGCCGGTTGAAAATACAAAGATTTTTAACCAGAGGTTTTGAAATAGCCAACAACTGGAGTGAAAAAAGTTGAGGCTGGAATGAGAGAGGAGGGGAATGGATGGATGGATGGATGGATGGATGGATGGATGGATGGATGGATGGATGGATGGATGGATGGATGGATAAACTGGGGGTGGAGGACGGGATAGTTTTGGTGGCAGATGGGAGCTGAGTTTTTGCCTTGCCGGCAGGACAGGGTACCCCCTGCCCCTCCATCCTGCCCTGTGGGGGGAGATGGGTGGAGCAGACAGGGAAACAGGAAGAAAACCTCTGTGGGGTTCCATTGTGCTGCAGATGAATAGGAGACTCCAGAAAGCTTTTTCTGCCTCTTTGTGTGGGGTAAAGGGGGACAGCAAGAGAACACACACACACACACTCATTCACAACTTCAACAGGAGCTACACTTGCATGAGTGTGAGCTTTAGAGGTGCGTTATTGTTGCGTAACCGCTCATGCAAAGGAAACAACACACCTGCTTGTTTTAGCTCAAATATCTCAGATTCTCCCAACAATTGATATGCTAAGAACACACTCGGTGACATCTAACGTGGAAAAGACGGCACCCACCCACACGCATATGCAAAGCGGAGCCACATCCTCTGATGAAGAGGTAGCATTTATGCGTATAATGGCGCAAGACCTGTGGGGTCACTTGGGAGGAGTGAGTGAGTTAGTGAAGGAATTTTCATTTAAAATCGCAGCAGCACTCTTAGCGTCGTGACCAATGGGATCAGGATTCACAACGGGGGGTCGTGCCAGATCCAGAGCAACCCCCTTACCCTAAGATAGACACATGCACGCACACATGCACGGTAGAAATGGTTGCACCGAGGTCTATAGATCAGAGGCACTTTGAGCGTTTGATTGGCTGTGCTGTGGTCCAACACTCTGCGTGTGTCCTTGTCTGAAAAGAGAGTTTTTTCAGACCATGTAGATTCTCCTCATCTTCTTAGCGAAGGCTTTTTTGTCTTCAAAAGGCAGTTGAGCCAAGTCCACGAAGAGCTTAGACCACAGTCAATCTGTTAATGCTTGTGTTTTTGTCATGTGGGCTCGGCTAACTGGAGGAAAAAAATTCTGCTTAAAGTGTGGTAATAATACACTTTCTACCAGAAGAGGAAATGTGCTGCGTTAGAGAAGGCAAAGGCACTTAATGTTAGTTTCTTTAATGAATACGGCACACAAAGCCACATTCCTCCACATCGACATTAATAAATTGCTATCGCTTGTCCCCGTTTCCCCCTTCTTCTTCCCTTCAGTTTCTTGATAGTCTCATCAGGCGTATTTATAGCTTTATAGTCTCACACATACCAACCTCTGTCATCCATATCTCTCTCACTCCATCATTTTTTTTTCTAGCCAGCTCTCTGGCAGAGTTTGGGAATTGCTCTTTAGAAGGCACTGTGAAAAATCCCATTTCTCTGAGTGTAACGCTTATTAGGGTCCCATCTGCCCTCAAGGTACTTATGAATGTGGGGGATGTTTGGGTTGTCGAGGGTGGGTAAAGGAGGGGAGCGAGGGGAGCCTTGTCATGCCTGTGTGTAAGGGGATGTGTGTGCCACTGGGGGCTTGTGCGAGGTGGGAAGGGGCTCTTAACACTGCAGAGCACACACCGAGCAGCTGGTGTGTCTAAAGTGGGGGAATGACACATAGACCTCCCGGGAGAGACGAGCGTATTGAGCGTATGTGTGCATATCTCTGGCTGAGAAAGAGAACGGAAATGATCCTGCATCCTTCTGTCTGCATGGCACGCAGCTAGGCAACAGCAGGACTTTCAAACAACTTACAATTTCTTTCCTCCTTTGCGCTTTAAATCAAGGCGAATGATGCTTAATGAGTGTATGTCGTGCGCATGTGTGTGTCTGTGTGTGTGTGTGTGTGTGTGTGTCTGTGTGTGTGTGTCTGTGTGTGTGCATGCGTGAGTGTGTGTGGAAGGGGGAGGGAGGGCTTGATGGATTTTGTGTGATTGGCTGCATGTCAGCAGTGTGCTGCTGTGTTATTTAATGTAGTGACTGTTGAGCTAAAGCATCATGTTTGTCTCTTGAGCTCATTGCTTCTGTCAGTAATGGGGCAATGATTGGCCACTTAATCAGAGGTCAACAAGGGCACATCCAGACTCTTCTTGGCTTTCTTTTTACCTTCCCTTCCTGTTTCTATTTCGAGGCCTGCTATGCAGAGAACCAGGCTTTATCCCAAAAACATATGCAGACACATTTGAACATCCGCCGTGGCTGCAATAATCCCTGTTTCTGCTCAGACGCTCTTGGATTGCAACCATAGCAAAGAGAAGAGTGAAAGAATGAGATCTGGCCTCATCCACCCTTTAATTCCTCCACCCGACTCCAGCTCCAGGACTTAATTCTTACTTCCCCTCTAGAGGTTTTGACTGGGAGCCTCCAAATACACAGTACAGATTCTGTTCTCGCCTTGGATGCAGGTCTTAATCAAGGGCTGACAGGCACATCTCGGCTTGCTTTTGTGTTTGCCGTGCATGTGCTGATGGGCGCACACTGATGGGAAACCCACTGTATTACTTAGGTTTTCCTCCCTTTTCTGCATGGGTCACAGTGGGGTCACACTCCCAGTCTCAATCAGGACGCAGCTCTCGCACACACCCATCCTTCTTGTTCTGGCAGCCATTCTGATTGCACAGGAGGAAACCTGGTTTATTCTCCTGGTACATTTACTATGCCAGGTGTTTTGTAGGCTACAAAGCGCTACCAGGCATCAGCCGCTGAAGAGTTAGGAATCGTTTTAAATGGGCGCCATGTGTGAAGTACAGGGACGAGATCTGACCTAATGTGGCAGATGTACCTGTGTGTAATTAAGGTTAGATTTAAGTGTATGAGCTCACACACGCATCAAGTGTGTCAGCGGGTGTGTGTTTCAAGCCTCTTACCTGCTGCTGACCAGATGGGCTCCACGGCCGACCTCGCGCTCACCTCTCCCCGCCACTCCGCTTAGATTAGCTGCTGAGCAGAGCTAGGGCACATGGGCATTATAATGGACATATGAGGCAGCCCACCCCCACTGCATCCTAAACACACACACACACACACAGCACATGTATGGGCCTCATTCTTCACGTAGGATATTTAGAATGACGATATGCTGTTTGAGCGTGTGTGTGTGTATGTGGGTGTGTGTGTGTGTGTTGCTGGTTGGGCAGCGCCCGTGGCCTGCTGTTTATGGGGATTATGAAAGCAGATGGACAGCCATGCTGACTGGTGAGGGTTCATTAACTCTGGGTGTCTCTGTTCTGACTCTGCTGCTGCTGTTGCTCAGCTCCACTTGTCTCCAATCCTCTCAGCAACAAGACTGGGCGTGTGTGTTTCTGTGTGTGTGTGTGTGTGTGGGTGTGTGTGTGTGTGTTTCTGTGTGTGTGTGTGTGTGTGTGTGTGTAGGTATGGCAGGTGGAGAAAGCACCTTACACAAGCAAAGCAAAAGAAAGCCATATAGATGTTTATTGATCGAGGATGGATGTGAGCCTGAAGTTTCTGCTAGTGGAAGCGGTTCGGTGGCTTTTTTTTGTTTACACTCTGATGTCACTACATTTAACTGCTTCAAGATTTCCTAAACTTTTATAGTTTTTTTGTTTTTTTTTATTTGAAAAGCAGCAGAAAACACATGTTTGATATAATTACACTAGAGTGCCCGCTGAAGAGTTAGAAGTTGAGCATGATGCACTATCTCCAGCAGATGACTATTTCCATGGCATTTCACTGCTCTGCTGGGGGAGATGAATAGGTATAGTTATAGTGGATCATTAAACACTGAGCAGTGTCTCTCTGTCTATAGCTTCAACCTTCACGCTGCAGGCAGCTCCTGCCCTCCTCTTCCGTGGCTTAATAAAAGAAACATGGATCATGTAGGGACAGACAGACATACCTGTGGAGAGACAGACAGACAGACAGACGGACGGCCAGATTCCTGGACAGATGGGTTGTTTGCAGCTCCTCTGGGGTCTTGGTGCCATCAGACACAGAGAGATGAAGATAGAGATGTGACCTGCGTTAACAACAGCGGAAGTAGATTCAAACCCCATGAGTACGGTGATTATTTTCATTATGAGAAATCTTTCTTTTTATTATTGTTGTTGACCAGAGCCTCTAAGATGTTCAAATTAAATTGCTTGTGTTACCCAACCAACAGTCCAAAACAAAATATTTCTGTGTTATAACACCAGAAAATAAATTCTCAAATTTGAAAAAGCTAAATGTCAAATATTTCCCATTTTTGCTTGATGTATGACTTAAAGGAATCGCTAAATGTGTCCAACATTTTAGGAGACACACTTGCCGAGAGTTAGATTAAAGGACTGATGCTCCTCTCATGTCTGTACAGAACTACAGCCAACAGCTGGTTAGCATAGCTTAGCACAAGAAACAGAGCACGTAACCTCTTGTCGAAGCACAACGTGTCATCTTTCATGCTTAGATTTGTATATGATTAAACAAATAGGATGTAACGAGTGAATTAGTGGACTTTAGAGGTGCTGATAGATGGATTTTTTTAACCTTCAGACAGAGCCGTGTGCCTCCCTGTGTCTAGCCTGACAGATAGGAGAGTTTCAACAATTCTCTGGGAAGAGAGCAGGATTAATTAAAGTAAGCATCCTTTGAGAAAAGAATGATATGATTCTTAAGTTGACGTGCGTTCTTTGTGTGACAATGTGTGACTGTGTGACTTTTGTCACATTATTACTTTCTGACGTTGCTTTTAAATGTATGATGAGCACTTTGCTGGTTTCTAAACAACAGATGCTCCCAAACTATTAAAAACAACACAAAAAAATCTCTTGGGTCACCACCTCCACAGAAACAAAGACAGATCATTAACAGGTACCTTTCCGATATTCTGGCCCCTCTGTGCCTCTGAGAGTAAATAATCCCTTTAATGGAAAAATATCAGAGTTTCGCAGTGAAACAGCGACAGATTGAAACTTCACTTCAGCTCTTAAGCCGTTTGTGATGAGATGAGAGAGTCTTTTTGTTAGATTTAGGTTAGGAGACTATGAATGGCAGGAGGAAATAGAACATTTACGTGTGCGTGTCAACGTCCACCCACGCCTCTGTCAATATCACAGTGTGTGTGTACTCACGCCTCCATGCGCGCACATCATCTCGTGAGTGTGTGTCGCTGTCGCTCATGGCGTCCGTCTTTATGCTCCTGTGAGCGTGAGTTCGTGAGTGACGGTTATACAGTGGCGTGGAGTGTGTAAATCTCCTTCCTTCTAAAGCAGTCAGCAGTGGGCCTTACATTAGCACAACAATTTACACATCTGTCCTGAGGCAGAAGAACAGGCAACTCTGAGAATAATGAAAGTCTCAGTCAAAGAGAGACTGTGTAGAGGTGTGTGTGTGTGTGTGTGTGTGTGAGAGAGAGAGAGAGAGAGAGAGAGGGAAAACTCAGGAGAGGTTGGAGAGACTCTGTAAACAAGAGACAGAGGAGGTTTATTAAAACCTCACCACCACTCACCATCCTTTTGTCCTTCTATTCTCTGTGTCCCTCACCTCCTCTCCCCCTCTTTCAGTCAGAGGAGCGATTACATGCCTCTGTCTCTCTTGTCTTTCATCTCTCTCTGTGAAGAGGAGAGGAATGAAGGTCTTCTGTGGCGTGTAATTACACAGAGACATCCTGGATGAGGGCGTCTGTCTCCACAAACAAAAAAGCAAACCCCCCTCTCCCTTTAAATACCTCTTGATAGGGGGAGATCTAAAAAGAGACATTTAACTGCCTTTGATCCCCCACAGGGCCCTTGTCTTTACCTGCCACTTATGCAGGCCTAATAAGTACTATCACAAGTCTATTTATTTCATTAGAAGCCCTGACACTAACATGCGTGGCTCAGTTCCAGCACCGCGGGAATGAAATACACAGCTCCTCCATTCATTTTAAGTATGGAGTCATAATCATGACACATTTACAGGCTGGTGTTCCAATCTTACCCATGAGTCATATTGTTGAATGATTATGGAAGGGCGGATTTTTATGGGCTTACATTGGTATTGGCTCAACCTCTAATTGGCCCAAAGCACATTTGCATTCTGGGAAGGTAATAATGGGGCTCTTTGGAGGCACTTTAAATGGGAAAGTCACTGCACTCTGACTGAATTCTGCTCATAGAAGTACTGATACCTCCAGATGGCTTTTTTACTGAGTGTGATATGGCCATTTTGTGTGCGTGATCATACACTTTGGAAGCACTTGGGGAGCAGCTAACTTGCTAGCAAGGCCGCTGGTCTCTTGTTGTCCATTTTGCATTACATTGTTTTAATCGTTGCTTATTACATACCTGCAACAGAAGAGAAATGCACATAAAGTTATCTGATATGACGTGCTTACAGAGATGCAAAAAAAAGTGCGGATTAGCTCGAAGGTAGTGGATTTTTTCCCCCCTTCTCCCTAAGCCCCTCTTTTCTGTTTGTATGTAAAGGTATTGTATAAATTGTTGTGTTAAGAGAAGCAAACAGAGGTCATACAGTGTGGTTTGACATTCTGCAAAGGTCACTAAGGTCAAGCAGCTCTCTGTTTGAGGGCTGGAGTTGGCCTGAATGTGTTTAACGTGTCTTTTTACTTGTGTAAATCCGCCCCTATTCATGCAGACTTAACTGTTTCTCTGAACTCACTGGGAGATGAAGTGAGCGTTCTTCTGCTGCTCAAACAGATTTGGCGTCAGACAATAGAGCCAGGTCTTCTATTGCACTTAGCTGAAGCTGCTGAATAGGCCCGGAGTGGTGTAGTCATGCAGCTGCTGGACAATAGCCTGCTCAGCAGAAAAGGCAGCCGGTGACCTCGAGGTGTGCCCCGGCCCTGTCCACTCTGATCCCTGAACCCTCTGGGCATGCAGTCAGCACAGAGAAAGCCACTGAGAGCTGCAGTAAACTGTGCAAATCAACAAAAATCACAGCTTTGGGCTGTAAGCACGGTTATGCAATGTGGCTCCTAGTGGCTGGCATTAGAGGAATTAAAGGAAAAAGAGAAATGCTTTCTTGAGAGATGAAGGGGCCAGCAGGTGGTTAGCTTAGCTTAGCCTCTGCAAAGTTCAAAAAAGACACACTTCTAAACTCACCACCTCTAAATTTGCTGAGGTTTTATGGGTAGCTACATACCAGAGATAGAAATTCTTGGCCAGTGATGCGACGGTGCCACGTTGCTTTGTTCCTTTATTTTTTTAGTTAAGGGGACTTTCGGGAAGTTCTGCATGCACTTATAGGAGCATTAAATCTGTGTGACATTGCTACTATTAAGTCTCAATTCCTGCCCTAGTAGTAGTAGTAGCCATGATGTGCTTTAATAAATCTGGATCCGATCTGGAAATGAATTTACCCAGTTGGGCTTCTTAACTGAAAATGTTCAGCAATCCATAACATCGAGGGAATCAGTCTTTGTTTGAGCAGGCAATCGGAAGCATTTTATTGTACTTTAATAATAGCCAGTCTCTGAGCCTCAGACACATTCTCCTTTCCCAAAATAAACACCATCATCACTCTTACACCCAAAACCAAACACAACTTTACACAAATCCCACTATCACGAACGAAAACATCCACACGGAGGAGATGCAGCTCCCCTCCCAGCATTTGATCACAAGCGGCCTCCCCTCCTCCCAATTTGTGTTTATTCTGGGGATTATTTTGACCTAATCTCTTTAGAGCATAATTCAGATTAGATTTTGTGTTATTATTATTGCTATGTCCATTCCCCACTGTCCTGCTGGGATTGCCTGACTGCTGCAGTGCTCCTGTGTTTGGAAAATTGATTAAAACTGCTGACCACTGCCCTAGATAGCACAGGCTCCGGAAAGTGGATGAAAAAATAAAGCAAACACAAATGATACAGTACTGCATTTTCTGAAAAACATGTATTTTCTAATAGAACTGTGGGAGTACATGCTTTGCACAGTCAATGTAGAAATGCTCCTTTCATGCATTTATCTGGCATCGATCCAACATTAGAAAAGCCGTATTGCATTCATGAATGTATAGCAGCATTCTGAAACACAACAGTTGTCGTTACCAACCAGTCACCAGGAGTTTGCTTTGAAGTTTAACTGCCATGAAGTGAGCAAAAAAAACTGAATTTCCTGCTAATTACCAAAAGGAGGGCTGTATTTCTGCAGTTAAAACTGGGACTCCATCTGTATTTAGGCTGCCATATCTCTTGAAAGTTGCTCGACAATGTGATATTCAGAAGTCATGTTTAGTCTGCATATTCAAGACAGTGTTTATATACCATCTGCCTTTTACCTCTGCCTCTAAGCTTGGTAATCTGAACTAGAGAACCCTTGAATAAATTACAGTATATGCGTGAGTGCAAAAGATAAAAAAAACATCCCCTGTTCTTCGTTCTGCCAGGATCCAAGGATTCCCAGCGGAACACTGGTTTGCAACGAGATTATCAGTGTTACTTGGTTCACCTGTTTTTAATGTTGAGCCAGTTGATGGCTAATTATTACATAAAGTCTCTTTTTGAGAATGATGTTTTCACTTCCATTGTGTCTTTTGTGTTTTCAGTGTCATTGGAGAAAAAATATTTTAAGTAACTTTTTCAAGAGCGAAAAAGACTGAATGCATTTTTGCCATGTTAAGCGCCGACATTCACCTTTCACAGACAAAAAACATACACTAGGTCCCTCAGTCCCAGAAATACACAACCTGCACTTCCAGCGCACCCCTTAGCATGCTTGTTTTTCTCAATTAAGATGAATTATAGAATTGCATTGGGGAACAGGGACAAGGAGCGCTTATTGTGATGTTACCCTGAGGCACTCAGTCAATGAGTTGCAGAGAGAGCCAGAGTGCTGTGGATATTTTAGTCTCTGTGCCTTACACCCCTCAGATTCCTAATGGACCACTCGATATGCAACTTTAGCCAAATGTATGAGAGCTTGTGCGTATGCGTAAGAAGAAGAAGAAGAGACAGAGGGAAGAGGAGGTGAAGCTTGGATTTATTGCTCATATGTGAAGGTGGAGGAGACGACAGAAGTGAGCCGGGGGAGGCATGGGGGCTGTGTTTGTGCTAGCTGTTGGGGACCTGAAGATGGACCAGGCTGCAGTGTACATTTCATTACTCTGCTCTTCTCCAGAGGCCCAGTTGTGTGTCGCAACTCCTTTTGTGGGCAGCAGAGCGCCAGATGATTAGATGAGCTGCACCTCGGTAAATGGATGCTATTGATCTCCACACCTTGTTATATGGAACACCTCAGAACATGATGAGTCTAAGACAAGACGGCATGATGAATCTCACGCTGTCCAAAATTGCCTCTTCTGCTCAGCTAACTTTCTCTCTTTTTCATCTTCACACTCCTTAAGTACACAGGTAGCTTCACTTTATACCATCCACTTTGCTTCCCCGCGTCTCTCTGCTCCTCTTTCCTTCTTTTTTTTATTTGCTCCACTGATTGCTTTCAGTGTCTCCACAGCCATTAAAATGATTGGAGACTGCGTAATGTATATTAATGTGCTTGTACTTTTAGAGTAGTTTAGCTGTGCATGCTATAATAGTTCATGGGGAGAAAACACAGTGGCAAGCCTTTGTGTCGGGTAATTAAATTGAGTTTGTGATCTGATGTTTTTCTACATACACATGCGTAATTGTTGTGTTCCCTGCAGATCAGGATGTCAGGAGCCTATCACAGATGAGATGAGGTGAGAGGTCAAGGGTCACAGAAAGCTGAGGCCATGGCACACATGCAGAAAGACCTTTCATAGGCCGCCCTGATTGTTTTGCAGGTTTTATCAGTGTAGTGTGCGGTCTTAGTGAAGCAGAACTCTGAAGGTATTATAATAATGAGCAGGGAGGCCTGGGATAAGAAGGCTGTGACCTCTGACCTACAGGTTTGCGCTGACAATTTGCAGTGTTACATGTTGACACATTGTGAGGGCACCAATGTGAGCTGTGATAACGGAGAAAACAAAACCGCAACATGAATATTGAATTTCATTAACTAGCTTCAATATGCTGTGGAGTTGATAAAGGTGTCTGGCATAAATTTTGCTTCATGCATATTTGCAGAGAAGCTACACGCACAGCGTCTCATTTCATTCAGTCATTTGCTGTTTGCTTTTCGGTCTGGTGCTGGCATGTTAACTATCCAAACAGCACTCTTATTGTGTTGAAGATGATGCAGTTCCTAATACAAACAGAACAGCGTACAACTCCCATGCTTTTCTGTAATCTGGTACACTCACCTACATGTTCTCCAGCCGATCCTCTATATGTACTGGACACACAGTCACAGACACGCCAACAGCTGGTTCTTTCGAACTTGTGAAGTCAGTCATGCTGAATAGATTGTAAATTGTGAGAAAAATATAAACACCTTTATGTTTGCTGCCTGCCATTGTGCTTCACAAATGACCCATCTGACCGCAGCCATATGAGGGTCAAGCTGTTCCATTCTTTACGGTTTCCAGTGCAGCGTGACTATTTAAGAGCTGCACTGTTGTCGCTCTGTGGGCCACAGGCATTAGAAAGGCTGAACTAAGAGACATCTTGGGGAAGAAATGAGAAATTTTCCAACTGATACTACTGCAGCTCCTGCGTACTTTGAACTATATGGTTTGCGATCAGTCTCACTCTTGCTATTTAAAGCTGCTATAATCAGTACTTTTGCAGAAACTGGATCAAATACTGTAAAAGCGTTGCCCATAGTGATAAATGAACATAACGTTATTGTCACACTCTATACTTCTCTTCAGCACAGCAGAACATTTCGTTATCTTGGATGTTTAGCTCACAGCTTTACTGTTTTGTTTGATACTACCCATTCCCATCAGGGCTGTTTGCAGCTGCAGCAGGCAGCTGTTTTCAGCAACAAAAAAAAGTGAAGTGAAATATCGGACTTGGATTCATCAGGTGACACCAGGTCAATGCTAATGTTACTCCATATCTCATAGATGTGAAAAGCAGAAACTGTTTGGAATTTTTGCCAGTCAAACTTAGGAGGTGATAATACATCAGGGTGGTGTTTACAGCTTTCTGCTTGCCGCGAATGATGGGAAAAAAACAGAACAATTAAAGCATTTTTATTGTGAAAATCTATTCCTGTGTTTATGTGTAAATAGACTGAGTAAATGGTGTGAGTCGTGATGGTGATTTACTGACTGCTCTCGCAATGAAGCTGGAGAACTTCTGTCCTTAAAAGCTTTTTAAGTTTGCAACAACTGTCTTTGCCCATTTTTGAAATGGACATAAGCATAAGTGCAGGTCCTATAGGGGTCTTTGGATTAAAGTGTCCACCATATGCTTTAGGTATATGGAGCTGGAGGAAAGCAGACTTTTATTTATCTGCCACCTGTGCTTCATTTTATTGCAAGTCTGCGATGCTGTGTCTTTGGGTGGCGTCAGTGTTTTAAGCTCAAAATTCTCAGCAGCGATTATACAAAGTTAATCTATGCGAAGCAGAATAATCCAGACTACTGAAGGGGAGCTGGGCGTCTCTGTTGTGTATATAAATGTGTGTGTGTGGTTACAAACCCCCCCTTACGTCACATACAGTATATACACATAGATTACTCGATAAAACGGAGCAACATCTCATCAGATCAAGTCTCATACGTTGCTATTGTTAGAGCTGTTCCTGTTTAAATCCAACCTACACACAAACAGTTCACTCCCTACATGTCATGCTTTTTTTTTTATCTGCTAGTTTTATCCATTACAGCAAAGCATTAAGCTGCTGACTCGCTTTTGCTTCCACCTTGTTAGATTTAAGTCAGAGCACCTACAATGGTTAGATTCGGGGTGTTTATTTGTTATTCTCACCCGTTCTTGCCTTTTCCACATATCTGCCCGCAAGCTCATTTATCTAGTCTATAAGCAGGGTTCTTTCTTTGGCTTTTCATCCTTAAGTAATCAATACTGGTCCTATGAATCCAGGTCATCTTGGCTCCTGTGGCTCGTCTGTCTCCTCCTCTCTCTCCTCCATTCCGTCTTTATCAATCTCTGTCTCTCACTCACTCTTTCTTTTCTATTCTCACTTGAGCTCTCTCCATTTTTGTCTCCTTCTCTGCTCCTTCCTTGCTCTTTTTTTTTTCTGTCCCTCGTCCATCCTTACATTCTGTCTTTCCTCCTCCTGCTCTCCCCTTTCTGAAAAATTACTTTGCCCATCTGGACGGAGCCCTGCACGGCCGTTACCCTATTAGTCCTCGTGTGGCAGTGATTAAAAATAGATCAGAGAACCGAGTCAGAATTAGTCAAGACTTTTCTTCCTCTCCCGTCTCCTCTTGTCTTCCCCTCCTCATACCTGAGCTCTATTGGCTAGATATGGATATAAAATTGAAAGTGAAATGTTAGCAACAAAATGTTCCAGTCTAAGCCTTTTTTCTCTGCCCAGAGTCTCTGTATGTGTGTGTGTGTGTGTGTGTGTGTGTGTATTTGTATCCGTGAGCAGCAGTGAGTGTTTGTAAGTGAGTACGTGTACCGCCTGCGGACCTCTTCGCTGGGTGCTGTCTCCTGTCGAGCGGTGTGTTTGAGAGGCTTGTCGAGGTAAAGCTCCTGTCAACGCCTGGCTGGAGGGAGTGTACTGATGAAAGCCCTCTTCATCATCCTAATGGGATACACAAACCTCTTAACCAGCACTGCTGCCTTGGCTTCGGCAGGGCGAGCCCGAAGAGACGTGGAGAAGGAAAGGCAGAGAGAGAGAGAGAGAGAAAGAACTGAGCGACTAGCCGGGCCACACACACCACGGACCACACTGAAAACATACACGAGAGCACAGGTCAGAAAAATGCACGGTGTAAACAAAACAATGCTACTGGGGAGTCGCTCACAGAGGAGGAGCCATGACTCTGGGCGGCATCAGGTTTATGAGAGGTTCAGTGGGCTGCGGCCATTAGGATCTGGGACAGAGAGATAATGCCCTGCTGTCCACTAGAACTATAGCCATGTTCCCCCTCCTCTCCGCCTGCACGGGTCCACAGTGTATGCCGCGAATATCTCTAATTATACTTTAGATTTTCTCAATATATTTAGATTTTCATGGTACATTTGAATCTAACATGCAATAAAAAGCCAAATGTCTAGAACTGGAAAAATATCACAAAAATAATCTTTTCTCCAGGTTTAGTTTCAAAAGGCAGCTCTTTTTCAATGCCCTCCTCACATCTACACTCTTTCACACCTGGAAGCCGCCCAATAAAACCACAATCTGATTTGCTGACCACTGAGCGGCTCCATTGGAGCAGTGGGGGGATAAGGGCCGTGAGAGAGAGATAAGCCCTACTCTTTCACATTTTCCACCCAGATTTCTCCTGCTAGTCCAGGTACTGAAGCCCACTTTTCTAACCTTTAGACGCCGCTGTACCAATCGTTTTACTGGCACTCAGTCTGTCGGTTGGTTAGTCCGCCACTTTGGTTTCACGGAAATAATTTTAGAACTATTGGATGGATTGTTACAAAATTTTATGCAGACATTCATGTTGCTCACAGGCATTGTTGGTGCCCAGACATTTCCTCTAGAGATATTAGTTTTTTTTCAACCACTGGATGGATTTCTTTAGAATTTTGTACATTCAAGACGAATCCCAAGGACTCCACCATGTGGGTTTGAGTGAAACTTCTCAATGATTATTGGATAGTTTTCATGAATTTTAGTGTACACATTCATTCCTCCTCGGGATTGTATCAATCCCTGATTTTATTAAGTTTTAAGTTGTATGTTGTTTACCTCCTTGCTTTTTGTGTGTGCTTTCTACTTTTATCAATTGTTCTGTATGCTTATTGCATTTTAATTTTAATTTATTTTACTGAAAAGCACTTTGTAACATTTGTTTTGAAAAGTGCTCTATAAATACAGTGAAGTTTACCTCAAATCCCTGTAATACACTCCAAAACATAATGTTTGCGCTCAACAAAACAGGTAACGCAACCGTTTGCATCAGCCTTACTGAGTTACGACAGCTTCTAGTGAAATTATGCTCAATAAACCAATAATGAATTAGCTTTTACCTGTTAATCAAAGAAATATTTAAGTACCAGTCTTAACTGTCCATGTGTGTTGAAGAAAGGAAGGGGACTTAATTTATTTTTTTTTAAATGTAGTTCAAGTCAAATTGATCAAGTTCATTAACGTAGGAATTCAAGTTTAAATTACACTCAATGTTAAATTAATAAAATGACCAACATTGTTATGTCAATCCAACCCATTAACATCCTGTTTGCAACTCAAAAGATTTATCTAAATCAACAAATTCGATTTTCTTTATCTTGCAGCCATGCATTGAAATAAGCGGTTGAAATAGGTCCGTTGAATTCCTTGTGCGTAGCTCAGTATAACCTCAAACGATTACCTGTGGATTGTTTTGTAAAATAAACGATCACGTGCCGGAAACTGCTTTTTCTGTTTCTGGCGGTCCATATTCACTGAGCTGTATTGTCCCAACTGCTAATTTCTCTCTTTTTTTTAAAAAGAAACAGCACTTATTTTCCTGTCATTTTAGATATTTGAAGAAGAGGATGAAAAAAACCTTGACGGATTTTTTTTCGATTTCTCAGGAGTTCTTCATGAGCCGGGTTTCTAGAAGACTTAGCTTGCCAGCTTGATTTGACCTGTAGTCCGAGAGGAGGACGCTCGGTCACAATGTGAATCAAAGCACTAGCCCACTGCAGGGGGCATCAGAGGGAGGGGAGACGGACAGGAGAAGAAGAAGCCAGAGAGATCGGGAGAGAGTCTCTCATCATTATTGTCACAGTGTCACACACTCCGGCCACTCAGTGTCACCATCAGTCTGTGCTGGCCCTGGGCGTCTGGCGGGTGCCTCTCCTTCCGTCCATCCATCTCCTCCTCTTTCCTCTTACACACACAAGCAAGTTTTCTCTCTCTCATTTGCAGCCCTCTACTTTATTTGTCTATGCCAAGGGGATTTTTGTCATGCTGTCTTCATCACTGCTCTCCATCACCGCCATTCTTGCCAGTCCAGTCATACTGGTCCTGGCTGCGGGCCCTGGGATGTCCTCTTTTCTGCTCCGGTCCAATCCCCCGTGCTGTCCTTGGGTCAAGGACACGTTCCTACAGCTGCAGTGAAAAGCAGTGAAAAAACTTTGACATCAGGCAGGAACCAAAGCCTCATGAATGATTGATGCACAAATGCTGACTCATCACACAGGGGGAAAGAACCCAATATTTTGACCTGGAACGTAACAAGATTTACATTCGTGGAGAAGAGCAGAGATGCGCGTAGGCCATCCAGGTTGCAGAGATGTTCTCATTCCCTTCGTGCAGTGCAGAGTTATCAGTTCTCACTGTTTCACAATCTTTTAGCGAGATTGCCAGATATGGAAAAGTTGCCCTGGCCAAAAGTGATAGTCTGTGAGATGCTTGTGCTTTAGTTATTACTTTTATGTTTTGATGCTGCAGTTCGCTGAGATTACCTGGCAGTCAAATAGTGTGCTGTGTTTTTCTCTTCCTATCTTGAACTGCACATTTCCTTGTGAAGTTTGACTTCTTCTGGGTTTCTGTTTTTTTTTTTTTTTTTCTTGCTTTCAGTTGGATTGTAGAAACAAAAAGTACCACAATAACTAAGTGCCATATTTGAAAATGTAAGGAATAATGACAACAAGCATGCACAGAAGAGCCATGTTTTGTTCACTGGAGTAAGAGGTTTGGATGAAAGTCTCTTCGTTCTTCCTTTTCTCTTTTGGCCTGATTTGAGCAACTGTGTCCGAGCAGAGGCAAGGAGGGAAATTTATTTTGAGAGAATGATGAAGTGAAGTATAAAGGGAATGAAGGAAAAAGATCAAAAGGATAAAACAGCCATTAGCTTCTGCACAGGACTACTTTTGCTTGCAAGACCCTGACATTCGGCAGAGGGAGGAGATTGAATCTCACCTCTATCTTCTGCCTCTCCATTTGTCCTCCCCTGCTATCACCTCTCGTCATCTATCTCCTCCAACATGGATTTTCTGCCTATTAGTGCCCTAATCTTTTCTGTTCCTTGTCTACCTTTCGGTCTCTCCTCGTTATCTGTTTCCATCTCTATCGTTTTCATTTTAATTTTAATATCTCGTTAAAGTCAGACTTGTTTTTAAAGTGTCCCTCTTAATGATGTTATCCAACCATTTATTTTTTCATTTAGCCAGCAATTTGATGTCATTGTCAGGATTTAACTTTTACCTGTCCTCAAGTTGGTTGTATAAATATTCTTGCTTGCAACCTGTTTTCAGAACAGTAATGCACTTTCATCATTTTAAATGTACATTGAATGGTACATTTCGCAATTTTATTGCCAAATTTACAAAGCTCACAAACCATGTCTGCCTCTCACATGCGCACACATAGACATACGCAGAGCTTATTGTGTACTACATGTCTAGGGATTTCTCTGATGCAAGGGGACGCAATGAAGGAGCAGAGTGACGCCAACCGTGCTGTGTTTGTGTGGGGTGTGATCATGCTTCTGTGCATGCACATGTTTTTTTGTTGTTTTTTTTTCTCATCTCACTTTGTTTGTTTATGTGTTGTCACCTCTGTCACACTTCCTCAGTAACTAGTTATTCGTGAGTGGAGATGTCTGCATCGGTGTGTCATGTGCCGTACACATTTGTGACATCGAGGTCTGCCCGCGTCTTCATGCAGACCGTCTCTGCTTGTCGGTGTTCGGTGTGTGTGTGTGTGAGATAGGTCACGCGCGTGGCCCGCTGTCAATCCGGCTCATCTCCTCATCTGTTCATTAGCATGACAGAGGAGCTCTCCTGCCAAAGCAGTTAGTCACAAGAATCAGCCCCTGTCACAACACATTACAGCAGCAGGCATCTCTAATAGCACTGGCAATCGTGGCAACCATAGCCAATGCCCACAGTGCACACACACACACACACACTCTTCCACACACACACTCAACCCAATCAAGAGTTGCACTCGATCCGCACCCAGGGAGTGTTTCTATGTCTCTCTCGATTTCTTTCTACCTTGCTCTTTCAATCCACACATCCTCCCTCCCTCCCTCCTTCCCTCCCCTCTTGCATGACTACCTACTTACAGCCTCACCATTAATCTCCCTCCCTCCCCCTCCTCCCCCTTTCCCCTCCATCATTGCCTTACAAGCCAGGTTACCTGTACTCACCCTCCATCTCTCCCATTTTCTCGTCCTTTTCCTGAAATTCTCTCCCTGACTAGCTCTATTTCTGTCTCCCTCCCTTCTGCTCTCTGTCTTCATCACGCTCGAAGAGATCGAGACTTTTCATTTTTAATCCCTCCGTCTTCTCGCGCTGATGTTTTACTTCTCTCTCTCTTCAGCTCTATAAGCCCCCTAACACTCTCCTTTCCCTTCATTATCACCTGCACGGGGTGTCTGATGTGATTTGTACAGGAAGTTTGATCCGGCTGTCTTTGTGTCTCCGGGGAGCTGAGTTGTCATATCAAATAATAAAAAACACATATGTTATGACTCATTTTCCCCAACTCTTCTCGGAATGACAGTTCATGCCACATGACTAAACACATTATAACGCCCAAAGAACAATATCTCAAAACATGGGATGAATTTTTATTTTCAAACGCAGGGATATCTATAGCTATCAGGAGCTTCAATGCACAAAATGTAAATGAGCTCCATGCTGTTTGTGCACTTCAAGACAAATGAGAAGGCAGCGGGGACTCAGACTGATGATTGGTGCAACAATTGAGGTTGTTTGGGTGAGGGACATGTAATTTGACTGTCTGTGTGTCTCCAGTCTTACCGTAATTCCTGACTGGGGTGGACTTTCTGGTTTTGTTGAGGTTTGCGTGAGGTCATGTACTCAACCCCACCCTTACTTTGTATGTGTGAGGGAGAGAGAGAGACACACAAAAAAAGTGGGGTGAGAGAAAGAGCAGGGAATTACCAATAAGGCAGGAGCTGTCTTGTCTGAAGGAGTGGCCATCAGCACTGACTGGCGTTTGACATCAACCCCCTGTTCCTGTGCACATTTACATAGAAACATGCTTGCAGAATTGACCATTCGTTGCTTTTGGTTTGAAGGATGCTGCTAATACGAATAATGCAGGATCCTGTCTTCTTTATTTTTAGAAAAGATTTCATCTCCGAGCAATCTTTTGGAGACTACGAAAGCAATATGCACAATGTTGATGATGCCACATGTGCATCTTTTTGTCCTGTGAGTTGTCTCTTACTGTGTGTGTTTGAGGAGTAATCAGTTCGAGGAGCTACAAGAGAGGACAGAAGAGTGACCTGGTGAGGGGAAGAGAAGGTGGAGCGTTGCAGAAGTTGGGAGAGAGGTGGATCAGAGGACACGGGGCGGGAGGGAGGGAGGCGAAGGGGGGGAGGGAACAGAGGCTGTGTTGCCCCGTCGAGGCAGAGCAGAGCCGATACAAGTACAGTGGGATGGAGGGTGAAGCACAGGGTTGGGGAGGGTAGGCAGGATAGGGTGGGTAATTACAGGGGCCCAGAGAGGAGAGGCCTGTAATCAGCCTGCCCTCAGGAAGGAATGCAGCTCATCTTCTCATGTAATTACGGCCATTTAAACGGCCCCAGCTTCCAAACACTCATCCCACTGTACTGCTCACCTATTCACTATACATACTTACCCACACACACACACACACACAGAGTCACAGCGAGATATACAGTGACAGACGACAGATTTCTTTTCAAAAAATACTTCCAAATGGAGGAAGTGAGGTGGCAAAACAAAGGGACTGACAATATGTGTGTGTGTGTGTGTAGCTGCAGTGTGTGCACACCATACCTACTGCAGGCCTCTAGAGGAGACGGCTCCATGTGAATACCCGCCATGGCAACCAGCCACTCTGGGTAGATTTGCGCAACTCTCATCAAGCAGCTGCGCAGTGGTGGAGCAGACAAGCAGTGGCGCCTCACGCTCAACACATACAGTTATGTCTGCTCACACACACACGCAGGAAGGGGAAGAGTCTCGTCCTCCCATATGAGTTTGACCTCCAAGTAATAGTTGTGACATTGGCCTGTAATTTCGAGAGGATAATAGGAAAAACAGCATTGTCTCACCCACCCTTCTCCCTCCCTGCCTCCTCACCCCTCTTCAGCCCTCTTCCTCTCCACTTCTGATAGTGATTGATAGTACTGCCTGTGTTCCCATGCAGTAGGTGGTCGTCAGGGCACACACAAACAGCACAGGGCCACTTTTTTTTTTGATGGGCTATGATTAATGAGCTCCGTGGGGGGTGGCGCCCCCTAGCCGTGACAGAGCACACTTTCAGCCGCGATGTAGCCGCCCCCCTACCCGGTCTTCTGTCTATTCAAATGCACCAGTAGCAGCAGTGGGCTGACAGCTACAACACAAGCGCAAATCCTCTTAGCGCTCCTACTCTCGCTGTCACACTCACCCACACATTCAAAAACACAGTCACTGCATCTCACTTAGAGTAGGCTGTCCGTTGCATATACAGTGGGTAAATATAATCCATAGTTTGTTTCAAACACACCCGCCCTGCCTCTCACACGTATAGTTTGAATGTAGTGTCGGTCCGTGAGAAACAACCACAAAATTCTCCAGTATTCACCCTGTTATCAGTAAAAAACACTGCTGACTGCCACTCACTTATTTACAGTCTGTGACCGTGCAGCTAGATGACATGTTTACATGTGTGTCTGCATTTCTCCCCTGGCATAGCCTCCAACAGGGCTGATGAGGTGTTATTATGACACCAAAGTCATATGGGGGGGACAGGCAGTGTGTGACTCTTTAGAAAAAGGGCAGGTCACACTTCATTTACAGTTGGAGGGTTGCAGGGCAACACACCTTGCAGCATTGAGTGTGGGTAACACTCAGTTTAGAAGCAGATCTGCAAATGAGGTTGTGCAAACCCCTGCATTTGTTGTGTGTGCATGTGTGTTACCATGTCCTCAGGCTTGCTCTCTCTCCTCTTGCCACCCGGACATGCTAGATGGACAAGCGAAGCATTTCTGTCACTGTGCATCTCCGTCACCTGCTCGGCCTTCCCCCCCCTCTGCCAATCTGCTTTCCAGCCTCCTGTCACCTCTCTTGCTCCGTCTCTCGGTCTCTCTCTCTCTCTCTCTCTCTCTCTGTCTCTTTTGGGAAGTCAGTGCTGTCACAACAGGGTCCAATAAAATAAATTAGGACAAGTTAGCATTAGGGCTGAACAATTAAAGGATTTCAAATCGAAATCACAATTTGAAACAGTGCAATTAGCAAATCGCAAAGGCTGCAATTTAGGATGTGTGAGGTGTGGCTATTAAATAATGACTTTAATGCTGGGATTCAGTTTTATTTCATTCATGCAGATTGAAACTTTCATTGACGTGCTTCAGCTCTGCCCGCGGTCACAGCTGACATTATTTAATAGTCACGTCTGGTACGTTTTGCAGTGCATTTGATTTAGAGTTTAAACTTTCCCGTCAGTGGTTTTACAAAGTTCTTGTTGTCCTCATAGTGTGACACTCACACTTTGGATGGTGTCTTCATGCTTCATGCTGGTGTATTGCTCTCTCACATGTTGTAAATCTTTTACACAGTGAATACTGAGCTGAAGCTTGAGTTTTAAAAAAAGAAAATATTACAAATATAATTCAATATCCGTCAAAAACTCGCAATTAGATATTTTCCCCACTGGTGTGTATTTAATGCATATTATAAAATGCGAAACAATAAAAATGTAGAATTATGGCTTTTAAGGAGCTATGCAGATGGAGTTGTGTATTGACATTCATCAACACAGCATCACCAGGTGCACTGGATAAGTAATTGTTTAATTTACTAAAAAAAAATGTGGCAATTCCACTGCGAGGGATTTTAGCAGCGCAGACAGCAGTGACTACGCAAGAAGAAGATTTAAATGTGTAACTTGTCGGAAAGCACTTTTTATTATCGCCCATTCTTGACTGTTCCTTTGTTCCTTATCAATATGCAGCTCTCTTAATGAAAAAACAGTCCCTTTTTGCCATTTAGACGGGAAAAACCGCAGCAAGAAAAACACGGTAAATAAGAATCATAAAGGACCTGAAGAGGAATGTGTCTTCCTGCTGGTTTGAGAGATGAAGCCTGTTAGTTAGAGAGTAACCATGGGGAGTACAAAGAAACAGGCTGCAGAGTCATGTGAAGCCGCCACAGGTGCACATCTTGGTGGTAGTATCGAGACACCCAATCAAGAACCTTTAAGACCGATGTGTCGAAGGCTCCACGAGTGAGAACACAGAGTTGGATCCGTGTCGCTCCTAGCAGGACGGCAAATTCTGCTTCCTGCCTCCTGTTGCCTCGCAGCTATCATGATGAAATGAAAATAATGGTGTGTCTGTTAGTCACTGGTGAATTAATGACATTTCCTATTAAAAGATGGCCAATTTTGGCCCCTGCCTGCGCTGAAAAGTGCTGCTTATATTGTAAGTGTTTGCGCGAGCGAGCATGTGTGTGTGTGTGTGCGTGCTCGGTCAGATGGGTGAACCGCATGACTCCTCACACTCCGTCTGCCTTTGTTGATGTGAGAAGTGATGCTGTGTCGCTCCAACCTGCACTCGTGTCGCCTCATGCCTCACTCGATGCCAGCGCGCACACACTGAGACCGTCCCGCTCACACATCCAGTGATTTTCCATCAAATCCCTTCGTCTACATCTCAACACTTGTTGTTTTTTTTCCCCAGTCATCACATCTCTTCACTTCATCTTTTCCCTCCTCACTGGTTTCCTCTCCCTCCTCCTGTAGGAAATTCTTTTTTTTTTTTCTTTTTTTTTTTTCAGGCTGATGAGGATGAGGTCAGTCTGAATATCAATCATTCAATGTAATTGTCCTTTAAGGAAGGCAAGGAGAGACTGTCTCCCCCCATCCATCTCTGTCTCTTTCGACCTGCCTCTGTGTGTGTGGCGTGTGCCGCTCGTTCCTCGGGGGGCTTCCTCGCAAGAATGACGATAATGAGGAAGATGGCGTGAGGGTGATGTATGTGGTCAGCCAGTCAATGTTAGATAATGGCTTTTGATCACTATATTAATTGGCCTTGTTTCCTCTGTCACCAGCAGCGTTGTCATATTTGACCGTCGGTCCTCACAGCTGTTTGTCCTTAGCAGGGCCGGTTGTGCTTCATCGCTCTGGGCTATAGTTCTATCTCCGCGCGCGTGTGTTTGCGTTTAAGGCATGTAGGATGTCATTTGAAGTTGACTGCCGCTGCACAAAGTGCTTTGAATCCAGCAGGCAGGAGGGAAGGAGGAGGGCAAAGAAGAAAAGCACTCCCATGTCATACACCCAACTGGAAAGCGGAAGGGAGGAGGTGGGACGCGGTGCTGTTTGTTAGTTCGTTTTTGACCTCATAGGATGCGTAAAAAAAGAAAAAGAAAGAAAGATAAATTCCTGATCTTGCCAAACACAACTTGACCTCTTGTCTTTTATGGTGTTTCTCTCTCGTCTGGTTGCTTCAAAGTCTTCCTATGCTTTATTCTTGCTCGCTCGCTCGCTCTCCCCCCTCACTTCTGAGTGCCGTGTTGGGATAGTGAGGGCACTGGAGGGGACAGTAATGACTAACTCTGTAAAGGTAATGATAAAGTACAGACGCTTTAGACTCCACTCTGGCTAGAGGCGCTGGGGCTAAGAAAATTACAGTCATCCATATATGTGTGTGTGTGTGTGTGTGTGTGAGAATGGGAGGCAAAAGAGAGGGTTGAGAAAAGACAGAGGGCAGAAAGAACAACAGAGACAAATTCACAGTCTGGCTGAGAAAAAGAGAGACATCGCTGTGATTAATTTTCCTTGCCACTCATTATAGCTGTCCAGTGTTTGGTGTGTGTGTGTGTGTGTGTGTGTGTACGGCATTGTCTCTCTCCTCTCCACTCGTCTGGAGTGTCTCTTGACCTGTCTTTGGAAAGCTCTCTCGTCTTCCCATCTTGTCACCTCTGTCCAGATTCCCTCTTTCTCTCTCCCACACAGCCCTGCCTTCTAGCGTAGCCCGACTCCGCCGCTGTCACTCCGACTCTCGGTTGCACTGCGCTGAAACTCTGCACTCCGCCGCACATCCAAAGAGGGGACTCCGTCAGCTACAGTCGAACTTTCGCGCACATGAATGCGAGTGGGTGAGAATGCACTGTATAAGCACAGGTTGTCATCCGGCGCATGGCTCTACGGGTGTGCGTTCGCGCGATTGTGTGCTCTAGAAGAGAATACCCAGAAGCCTGTGCTTGCTGTCTAGCTGTCTGCTGTCTATCATTAGAGTAATAAAAGACTTGCTGTGCTGCACGGCTTGGAGTTCTTGTCTTTAAGGCTCCTCCATTCCGCGCAAATTGCCAGCTGCTGAGCTCTGATGGATGTTTGTATGCTGGCCTGAAAACACAGGTTCCACTTTAAACCCCCAGCTCCATTATCCCAGAGAGAGACAGTGGGAGAGAGAGAAGCTGTCTGTCTGTCTCCTACCTCTGTCATCCAAAAAGTGTTTTAATTAAACTGTGCCTCTCTGCAGGCCTTAGAACACACACACACTGCAGAGAGAGAGCGAGAGAGCGGTTTATCCAAATACGCAGGGCCCTCCTCCCATTCTGTCTCCGTCTCAACCACCGTCTCTCTCTGTTTGTCTTTCTGCTGCTATTTTTTTTTTTTTCTCTCTCTCTTCCTCCTGCCTTCCTCTTTCTCGCTCCGTGCCCCCTCTCATCGCGCCCGAAGAGTGACAGGCTGTGTTTTCAGCTGATGTTTGAACACCGACCGATCAATGCCGGACAAAGGGAAAGAGCGAGGTTGAGGGGCGGGGAGGGGGCAATACAATTGGTTATTGACAGAGAATGCAAACTCTGAAAGACCGGAGGCGACAGCTTAGCACGGAGAGAGAGGGGAGGAGAAGATTGCGAGAGATGGCGACTCGTGTTTTTCGTGGTGACGCATCACTTTGAGATGTGTTAACTTTCATTAGTGTTATTTGTTTGTCTACCTGCGTTTGTACCCGCGTGCACTACTGTACGTGTTTAATTGAGTGTGCATAAGTGGCGTACAGTGTGGGCACCTGCCGTGGTGTAATCTATTGGAGCAGAAACAATGTGCCTTGTTTCAGGGAGTGTGCTTGGCTTATCCTGCATGGATATACAGCGTGTTTCACAGAGACTGTTTTTTATTTCACATGTCAAAAAATTATTTAGTGCAGTGAAGTCACTTGTAGAGCTTTTAAGCTTTTAATGTTTAAGTACAGGTTTCAGTTTAAGGGTGTGGCCACAATTATCTGCTGTTTAGAGTGTTTCTGTCCGTCCAAATTTCAATGGAAACTTCTGTAACCTGTTCAGGAAATGGACACCAAATGGCTTCATTTCTTTTCTCTAAGTGGATGACAACTCTGAAAGGCATTCAGCATTTATTTAAAAAAAACAAGTTCAGCTTATCTTAGCTCTTCTGTCCTTCAGAGGTAAGATACATATGCTACTGATGGCTAGCTGAATCTTTTATAATAAGCAATTCTAGAAACTCCCTCAAGATGTTCCCGATACCAGATTTTTTGAGTTATGGCCAAAAATGTGTTTTGTGTAATTACCTTGGCCTTTTGATCTTTGACCACCAAAATCTAATCAGTTTACCTTTGAGTCAGTTGTGCCAAATTCAAAGAAATTCCCACCAGATCTTCAAGAATTATCATTTCAAACTCACCGTAATGATGTAACTCATGTGCAATATTGTAAATGAAACTGTTTTATAATTTATTGCTCTGGTTTAGGCAAGTTTAGGTCTCTTTTCACAGTACTTTTTATTTACATAGTACTTTTATACTTTTCTTTTACATATAATATTTAATTTAGAATTTCTTAGATTTAGATTTCTATATTGATTGCCTGTCTTGTTATTGTTGTGTACCAGTTTCATTCATCATGTCAAATTCCTCGTGAGTGCGAGTTCACTTGGCAATAAAAGCTTTCTGTATTCTGTAACAATATCATTTGATTTAAAAAATATATATATATCTTAAATGACACCTTTATTTCCTGCCACTCATCACTGGAATAAGCCTTAGCTTTTACTGGACAGCAGCGAGGTCAAGGTGGGGTGAAGCCAGACGTCTTCGGCGGTGAGGGGTCAGTCGAGGGTCGCAGGTCAGTGAAGCAGTCGGTGACTGGAGAAGAACGAGGACGTGTTCGTGTGTGAGAGCGAAAAGAGAAAGGCAGAGACAGATAGACGATGACGGCTCCATCCTGGATGTCTGCGAGGCCTGGAGCAGCTGTTGCCCTTTCTGTCTGTCCTGTGGCCACAGTGCTGCGAAGCTGTGAGCTACGAGCACTGCTGCTTCAGCCTCTTTTAACCCAGCCAGCTCTTTTTTTTTTATAGTGAAAGGGATTTAGGTCAAACTGCGGTATTGTCCCTGTACCTGAAGATGGTACCACTTCTTGAATCCTATAAATCCTGTCTGGCCTTGGCTTGAATCCTGCCACGTTTTGCTTCCGCTGCTTCCTTCGTGCGCTGTGTTCCTTTTTGCTTTCCCTAATGTCTCAGACAGAATCTGTCAAGGGGATCAGAGATGGGAGTAGGGAAGTGCTCGCTTTCCCAAAATAAGAGATGGTATCTTACTAAGTAGTTTCTCTTGTTCCCTGATGTAGAATGGCTGATCAGGTCGGGCTTGATACATTTTGAAAACTGAACACTGCAAATTTGCCTGGTTTTAAATCTCATTGTATTAAAGTAGCCGTATTTGCTCTCACACTTCTGTCTTCATCCGCTGAATGTAGAAAATGAGATTTAGCAACTGTGAGGCTGCTGTGTGAGAAAGCACAGTTACCCATGAGCTATTCCCGCATGTGTATCTGTGTGCGTGTGCATGTGTATGTGTCAACGGAAGAAAGTGCATCATATGCTTGTACGCTTTTTGGATTCTCCAGACTGGAGCCAACATTGTCAATCCCCTGCACTCTGCTCCAGTCTTCCACTTAATGCTTATTGAATTCAGATCATTTTCATGAGCAGAACAAAGTCTTCCATTGGAAGGTCAGAGCCATTAACAATTTACAAGAACCCAGATTTACCAAAAAGAGAAAGTGTTGGTAGAAGTTCAGCAGAAGATGTGTTAAGACATTCTGTGAAACGAAGAGAACTTTTCTTGCGCCTGCTGACTTATATATAGCAGCTTCTTAAACATGTCTTAACAAGATGTGTAGTTGTATATGTACTATTTTTGTGCTGTCGATGTCAGGTTTCAGGCAGACCATTATAGCCATGCTACGGTCCTTCTCCACTCTGCCTGTACTTCACTGTCTTGCTGATGCTGATGGATACACGAGTTGTTGCAGGCTTTGGGCTTGCGTCATGCGTAGTCTGTTGCCCCTGCAGCTTTGTAAACAGACAAGTCTGACTGACACTGAATATTTGAGTCCAGTGCTGCTAGAGAAAAAGCAATAGTGATGTGTTTGACATTTTATGTCACTATATCATTATACGTCTTTATAATACTCTTGAAACTGTCAAGTGAGTTTAATTTATGTGGGCCACAATCACAAATTTGCCTCAAAGGACTTTATGATCTGTATAACAAACATGCTGACCCTGGAAAATCTTCAAAACTTTATAGCACATGGCAAAGTTTTCAGTCAGAGAGATAAATCTATCTGCTGCTATGAACACTAGTAGCAGCCAATAACATTGCAGCATTGATATACTGCCTGGAGTCTACCCATCATTATTAGAGTAACAAGAGCAACTGAAGAGGTCAGAGCTACTGTGTCCTTCTTGCCAGGAGGGATATGTCACATCGCAAATGTCATGGGATAATGTGCGATCAACAGGACCTATCTGTGGAAGGTCAGCAGCTCTCCTCTCCAGCTGAGAAGCATGGACTCTTTCAGAGAGACCGGAGCAGGAGGCCGGCATTGACCAGATTGCTGGCAATACAGGGAGGCAAAAATGTCACTGTGCTCCTCCATTTACAGTGCAAACTGTCAGCACCCTAAATGTCTTCTTGAAATACACTAACAGGGTTGCCTTAATACCCCGGAGCTATATTGAGACACATAAGACAAGCTGTCACACACACATTTACCCCCTCCGGGTATGTGATAGCTTATTGATCCCCGAGGGACAAATTTGTCATTTTGCTTATTTCTTACCTCCTCAACTGTGAGGTCAGAGTCCAGGATCAGCCACTGAACAGTCCACCCCCAGCTGTGGTGAAAACTCTTCCCACAGTCGTCCTAATCACATGTGTTCTGTGTTTTGTTTTGTTTTTCAGAGAGCAGCGACTACAGTGAGGCCGAGGTTCTACCTGACTCCTTCCCATCAGCACCGGCAGAACCTCTCCCAGAATTCCTGCTCGAGCCAGAGGACGCTTTCATTGTCAAGAACCGGCCAGTCCAGCTGCGCTGCCGTGCTTCACCAGCCACTCAGATCTACTTCAAATGTAATGGAGAATGGGTCAATCAAAATGATCACATTACCAGAGAGAGCCTGGACCAGATTACAGGTGATATACACTCACGCACACACGCGCGCATGCATGGAGGTGTACTGTAAACACAATTATACACACACATTGTAATGTCACCTTGTATTTTACAGACATAAACATCATACTCAATTACCAACATCATTTTCAACTACATAATCCATTAGCTCCTATAGGATTTTATGTGCACTTTAACTGCTTTTGGCCTGCAGCCAATGCATTATTTATATGCACTGTGAAAAATATGCCTCACTAATCTCTCCCCTGGCTTCTCTCACTCTCTCTGTTCCCTCTCTCTCCCCCTTGGTACAGGTCTGGTGGTGCGGGAAGTGGACATCTCGGTGTCGAGGACCCAGGTGGAGGAGCTGTTTGGGCTGGAGGACTACTGGTGCCAGTGCGTGGCCTGGAGCTCGGCTGGCACCACAAAGAGCAATCGTGCCTACGTTCGCATTGCATGTCAGTATCTAAGCTGTGTGTTTGGGAGAAAGAAAGGAGGGCAGGAAGAGAGACAGCAGAAGGGCAAATGTCTTTGACTTTCTGCTTGTCATATGTGTCAACTAAAGTAATATGCAAATAAATTTGCCTCAGCACTCCATCTCAGTCCCCCATGGTAATGTGTGCCGCGGTTTGATTAACACGTTGCATGTTTATGAGAGTTTGGAGTGAAAGAAGCGACGCAGTGTCAGAGGCTTTTTGGGCCTTCGCCCGGTGTGCGTGTGACAGCCAGTGTCACTGAGATAAACAGGGTGTCACTCTGCTGTAGCGGGGCAGCCGTCACTAACTGCTGACTACGTGTGTGTTTCCCTTCTGTAGACCTGAGGAAGAACTTTGAGCAGGAGCCTCTGGGGCGAGAGGTGCGACTCGAGCAGGAGGTGCTGCTGCAGTGTCGACCCCCGGAGGGCATGCCCGCTGCTGAGGTAGACGTCTCCCCTCCTCCATCACCATCCTCATTGAGTTGCCATGCCATTTGTTGATCACTTTTGGGGTTAAATCTGCTTTCTAGACGCTGATGTTTAAACTGTTTTGTTGTGTAAAGCTACTCACTGCTAGTATTTTAGGAGGACAGCAAGGCAAAGATCTGACTAATCAGCAATCAGTCATACAAATTTATGCACTGCACTTTCAACAGCATAAAGCAAAAGGGAAGAAAGTAAACGATGAGGCGCTGACATTTTGACACGATCAATAAAAAACTCACAGAACCGTATAAACATCAGTGAATATATGTTCCGTTATTTAAACAACAAAGCTCAAAAGGCTTAAATCCACTTTGTGTCATGTTTTAACACCAAGCTGCTTCAACAACAACGCGGCATCAAAAGGGCTTGTTTTGCTCATAAAATGACAATATATTAAAAAAGAAAACAAATTATTCATGAATGTAGATTTTTATTGCTCGAGTAAATATTTATGTTTTGCTAAGCGGTATTGTTGTTTTTAGTAGCCTAATAACATGGTTATTATGTGACATAAAAAGCACGTAGCATGAAAGCATAATGAAAATGCAAAATAAAAGCATATGTTATGTCATCACAGAAGGGCATAAAGCTGGAATTTCAAAGTGTGTTTAATAATAAATGCCAGTTGTATTGATTGTGGTAGTTAGCTAAGAGATTATGCTCATTAGTAAGAAGGGTGTGTTCAAAATCTAAATGGGTGAAAGAGAAATTTTTTCCATAAGAAGCAACAACTTTGTAGTTTTTTTGTGAGCTAAAATGATCAAATTTTGACTGTTTGATCAACGCCGTGTGTTGTGACAGCTTAATACTCTGCAGGTTTATGGTGTTTGCTGAATGGCTCTGTGTGTGGTGTGCTGACTCATGTTTATGCATACACACCTGCTGATTTGTATAGTGATTTATGTGAAAAAATAACTGCAAAAAAAAATTAAGAATTCAAAGGAAATAACCCAAAGGACTGAGAGTAGGAGAACTAAAAATTCTTCAATTCTGTGGTCACTCATCTTTAAAGTAGTAATATTTTTTTATTAGTTATAACTTGATTTGATCCCTTTGAAAATGTCTGTGATGAAGTTCCTGACATTTGTTCTTGCTTCTCTCCAGGTGGACTGGTTGAAGAACGAGGACGTCATAGATCCGTCGCAGGACTCCAATTTCTTGATCACAATCGATCACGATCTGATCATTAAGCAGGCCAGGCTCTCAGACACGGCTAATTACACCTGCGTGGCTCGTAACGTGGTGGCCAAAAGACGCAGCAGCACCGCTACTCTCATCGTTTATGGTAACACACAGATTTTTCCCTTCTCTCTTTTTTTTTTTTTCCTCATCATCTCAGGCATGTGAATAGGTCCCATTCATTGCAGATGCAAGCTTGGATGCAAAACTATGATGTCTTGGGGATGTTTTGGGGAGATTTGGTTATGAATGTTGGCAACATAGTCACTAGATGTCTTTCTTGGTATAGCGGTGCACTGTGTTGAGTGACAATAGGTGATTTGCAAATCAGAAAAAACTACATTTAAGCACCTAAATTTTGTGTTGCCTGTCTGTCTGTGTGTGTGTCTCTCTGTCAGTGAGCGGAGGTTGGTCTTCTTGGACTGAATGGTCAGAGTGTAATGCTCGGTGCGGGCGGGGCTGGCAGCGTCGAACGCGCAGCTGCACCAATCCTGCCCCTCTTAACGGAGGAGCCTTCTGTGAGGGCCCACCCGTCCAGAGAGTAACTTGCACCACACTGTGCCCAGGTGAAGACGACATACTCATTTGTATTATTTATAACATCTCCGGGTAAAATAGTCATGCACTGGAAATTCGGGGGAAATTTCCCAAATGAGCCATTTGCTGCAGGAAGTACCAAAATGAAAACTTTTGAAAACTTCTACCTCATAAACTGGTTTCCAGCTCTGTTCCCTCACCGAAGGTTCACCCTGACAGTCACCCAGGCTGCTCACCCATCAAAACTGAGAGCCATCTTCATCCAACCAGGACAGAAGAGTGTTTGCTTTTTTTAACTGCTCTGATTTTGTCCGTAAGAAGCATCTATATCAGGAACACGGTGCTTTTTTTTTTCTTTTTTTTTTACTGTCACACTCCATTCTTGCCATTTTTTGTGTCGCCCTGTGTGTCAGACCACCCTTGCTCCAGAATCATTTAAAACAAACCACACAATCCAATGCACTTCAAGTGATTACATATGCATCGTACTGCATTATAACGTCATGCCCAATTCCCTCTCTACCTGGAGCGATGAAATTAGTTACTGTAAAGTGACTTACATCTCTGTTGTCATTCCAGTGGACGGAGGCTGGACAGAGTGGGCAAAGTGGTCCGCCTGTGGGACAGAGTGCACCCACTGGCGCAGCCGTGAGTGCCAAGCCCCCCCACCCATAAACGGAGGAAAGCACTGCAGCGGCAGTATGATGGAGAGCAAAAATTGCACTGAGGGGTTGTGTGCACGAAGTAAGTCTGTTTGCAGTGCGATGATTGTTGAATGTCACATCAGAGTAAATATTCGGCTTATGTACATTTCTTGATGTAATGAATCTTAATTCTTCCCCGTCCCTTTAATACAAATCAACATCTGTCGAATTCAATTCACGAATGTTAAAAGTTGAACTGCCTAATATAGGAAAGAAGTGTTTCTATTGTATCTATAGAGACCAATTTCCTAAAAGCAAATTCGCATCTTCAGGACGCTGTTGAATTGATAATTGAAAATCTTGCAGGCAGTGATTTCTTTGCTCAGACTTCACAGTTTTACGAGGTGTATCGCATCTCTAAACAGTTTTGCATGGAACTGTACTCCCAAGGTGGTTTAGCCGTTGCAGCATGGTAAGAGTGTGAATGTGCAGGGAGATGAAAGTAAAAATAGCTAAATCTCTGACAGATGTTTTGCGAGGGGAAAATTTACGTTCAGAAAGAGAGAAGGCAACTGATCCACGTCTGAAAAGCACAGATGGAAAGAGAGCGAGAGAGAAAGATGGAGCGAGTTCGGCGTGAGGGAGTGCATGGAGTGGGAAGCAGGCATGACACGGCCAAGTTGAAAAATTAGCACAGGGAAGAGCATATGAGAGTGAGTCAGACTCGCGCTGACACCCAATGTGCAGCCCGTGATGAGCTGGGAGGAATCCAGCTGACAGTGCATTAGAATCTTAGAGATGCACATCCACAACGGCAGTGAGATACATTCAAGTGCACACTTAAAATAAAACACACACACGAACAAACCAACACGCCCAAACATGCAGGCAAATCTCCTAAATGCACGTGCAGTGTGGGTTGGTGGTGGTAGTGGGGCGTTGGGGGGGGTTGTGTGCACACACTCAGAGCAACACAACTCTGTCAGACACACAGTCCTGACATAAACAGGCTTCCACAGTGCAGCCAGATTAGACAAATACACTGTCTGATTTGGCCGTACAGAGCCCAGCATTCTCAGGAGGCCATTGGGAGAACAAGCGCTCAAGTGGCTCTGACAGATGGGGGGGAGAAGATGGGAAGCCGTGTGCTGTAGATCAGTAAATGTGTCACTTGGCAAACTACAGGTTGATGACTGACTTATTTATTTTCCCAGCACGTTAACACGATTATTCTCTGGTCACAAACACACCTGATGATGTTAGGAGTCTTTGCATTCCTCACGCACTCCAGACAATCAAATAGCAGAAGCCCACTCTAATATCTCAGTCTTTTTTTTTTTTTTTTTAAAACCCAAGTCATAAATGTAAAACGCTCTGAGACACCGCAAACCATCATCTTTAATTGCATCCCGGCTGACGCTAATTGCTGTTGGACGAACATCGAGGAAGCCGTTTGGTGTTTTTTGATGATGCTTCGGAAAGGAGGTTATTTGATTTGAGATCTAGGAAGTGACACAATCCTGGAGGATGATTTCGATATTCCTCAAAGCCCTCAGTGATGATTCACATTGGTGTTATCTTGGAAATGACTGTTCCCGTCAGCAGAGATGGTTTTTTTATTTTTTTTATTTTGTCATAGCATGAAGGTGATAACATATCCTGCAGGATGTAAAAAAAAAAAAAAAAGACATGGTTTCAATCTACATCGCGTCCCTCATGTATCACACACAAACATCCATTTTTCGAAACTTTCTTGAACCTCTCATCCAAATCCTCCTCATTCCTATTAGGCTGTTATTTTTCTTTGCATAAGATATAAACAATTATGCTGAACTTTCCACACCGGCTCGCATTCACACATATTTGTAGACGAGGTTTTTTTTTTTTTAGTTATTAACTATGTTTTCTTATTTGCAGTGGGCTTTTTTTTTTTGCATTTACATTTCTATTTTCATATTGATGAGTTATTGTTTCCGTTCCTGTTTGCTTTGTATTGTTGTTGTATCTTTCATTTGCATATCAACTAGTCCATCCATTTTTATGTTTTGTGTTTTTTTCTCCCCCCCTCCTTTTCTTTCTTCTCTTGTTTTTTTTTTTTCTCCTGTTCAAACAGATAAAAAGATTTCTATTGAACATGCAAGCCATCGTAAGTTCACCTTCCACGACTTTGCTCCTTCACTGCTTCATGTTGTTTGTCTTCGTGCTGTGTTGTGTGCGCGTCTGCCTGTCCGTGTGCGCTCGTTACAGGTTAGGAGGCCTAACATCTGTGTTTTGCACGTGGAGTTGAATGCGTGCTGCATTTTGTGTGTCGAGCCTGTGCAGCCACACTTTGGTGTCATCTCAGATCAAGTTCAGTGAAGACACGCCTCACCTTCTTGTCCGGCCTGCTTATGAGTGTTGTTATCCTCTCTTGTCTAGTGCGTTGACTAAGTGTAACATAGGTTTTTCAGAGCTGACTCAGTGTTTCGCACATCGCGTCATTTGCATAACAGCTTGCTGCATTTGTAGATTGGAAAAAAAAAAAGGATATAACTACAACAAACAGATTAATAAATGTTGGAGTAATTAAACAAACTGCCCAAAATGGTTCAGCTGGTGTTAATCCATCACGACAGCTCCGCCAGCTCTATTATAGAGTGAAGCGACATGCCCCTAAGCTGAGGCTCTTTGATCCATTGGCTGTGAGGTAAAAGCACAGAGCAGAACATTTGATTTCTGTCTTGACTTTCAGTTAATCTGTGATATAGTTTACATTTGAAGTGATGGTAATTCCTCTAGCTCAGTGAGATGTGGACTCAGGGGAGAGCAACCACAGTAATGCACCTAATTCGCTATTGTTCCGTTTCTGGTAATAAGTGCGGACGGCTGTCGGATTTGGTTCAATCGCGCCACGTGAGCACGGGGAGCTCTCCTCTGCCAGCCCGTCTGCCTCCGGCTTTCCTCTCCTCCACCCTTTCTTTTACTCTCACTGCGTCTCTCTAGTGTCTGTGGTTTCCTTCTCTCCTCACGCACTGCTATCCTTATCTCCTCTCTCCTCCTCGGCACACTCAGAATCCCTCCATCCTCTCAACGAATCACAACCTTATCTAACTCCTTCCTGTCCCTTTTGCCAAACTGCCTCTCATCTAGCGCTCTCCTCCTCCTCCTCCTCCTCCTCCTCCTCCTCCTCTGTATATCCAGCCTGTCTACTCTTTCTTCTGTTTTGCTCTACTTCATCTCCTGCCAACTTTGCTCCTTGTCTTACCCTCTTCTTTACTGTGGTGTGACTGGCTCACGTGTCCGGGTTGTGTCTGGCTCTGGCCGGCATTGGGGGACTCGGGGCTAAGCAGGCTGTGGTGGGCCTGCTGACCAGTCACAACCAATCACCCAGCAGGAGAAAAGGGAGGGAGCTCAATGGGGGAGCAGGTGAAGTTAGGGCCAACTACCCCCTCACCTCTTTTCTACCCAAGCTGACTTTTTAGCATCAGATGCGCCCCCTGCAGGCAAGGGGGAGCTGTTTATTGATGAGGCTTTCCGGGATGATGCGTTTGCCCAAAAAAGGATGTAGCTTTAAATTGAATGCTGGGAACATCCTAACAGGCATCAAGCCAGAGTTAAAGAATAAGATGACATTTTGTCAAATCTATCTTAAGACCACACTGTCATCATTCCTGCTGCCCACACTGACTGTGACGTGGTCCACTCCCTGATGCCATTCCAGTATAACAGATGGGCAGCAAAATCCTTGTTTTGTGTCAAAAAAAAAAAACAACAACAATCATTTTAAGTTTCAGTCAAAGCTATAACGAGGGTTAAGCTGCCTGATTTTCCATGGATGCACAAGCCCATCTCCCATCTTTTTCTCCCCGATACGTCTGCCAGTACAACCGGCTGCAGGTGCTGACAGACCAGGGCTGTGTTTTTCCCTACAAACTGCATGCATCCTTTTTTTTATGTAAGGTAAAATGATGAAAGTGTAACCCAGTCAGTGACTCACCATTACTGTCACTCATAGCAGAAAGAGCGATTTTATGATGCCGTTGACATAATCAGTGCATTTAATGCGAATTGGTCACATTGTGGCTGATACCTGATCCACTTAGAAAGCATCAGTATTGGTGTCAGTGTTGATTTACCATATCAGACCTGAGTCGTATTTTTCTAAAATTCCACTCTTTAATGCTCATTTACCTCTTTTTTGTTTCCTGGACTGAGCTTCTTTGCGGAGCTGTAGTAGAGCAACAGAAATATGGGATTAAGCACTAAAATGAGTTTTAGAAAACTTGATTTAGTTTACTCTGACTGCTGAAGTCAGCTTCAGCAGAACAATGGAGCTGCATTTTTACACAGAACAAAGACTTTTTTTGGGGGGAGGGAGATTTTTTGGGGGCATTTTTGCCTTTGTTTGAAAGTGCACAGTAGAGAATGGAAATGTGAGGAGAGAGAGCGGAGAAATAACACGCAGCAACGGAGTCAAACCGAGGACTCCGCTGCTAAGAGCATTTTAGCCCATGTGGTATGCACCCTAACCATCAGGCCGTCAGGTCGCCCTGAGGACTGTGGAGTTCAACCCCCATCTGGTTCATTGTAATCACATTAGGGAGAGAATCTCTTCAAGTCCAGTATTGACAAGAGAAGCAACTACTGCAACCGCATTTGAAGTACATGTGGGTGTGCCGGTATTGTTTTGAGAGAAAAATAAAAAGAATGACAAATTCCAGCTGTGGCTGCCTTTGTGAGGAAAAGAGCCTGTAAGCATTGGTTATTTTGTTACATCTCAGATATATTTACTTTTTCCTCATAGTGTGTCAAAAGTATCAGTACTAAAATGTATATAGTCTAATTTGCCATTAAAATGTCATCTGTGACATCTTTACTACTAAATTCAAATGATATGAAATAAAAGAATAATAGAACAGGCCCATGTTTTCGTAGCTAGAGAAAAAAATATATCATCTTACGGCATAATGGACTAATGAATTAATCAGCCGGTACTGTCAGCACTAACTTAGACTCATTTATTCTACTTACTCTACAGATATGTGGTAGTCAGATGATATCTCATACATCATGTTTTCTCCCTCCTTGTGTTTCCCTCGCAGTTGTAATAACGTGTTTACAGATGTGTCTCTTTGTGACGTCTCGCCCTCCTTGTCCCTCTTCCAGCTCTGGCCCCAGGTATGGGTGTCGCCGTCTACACTGGTCTGGTGGTGGCCCTGCTGCTGAGTGTGATAATGGTGCTGTGCGTGGGAGTGCTCGCATACCGCCGCAGATGCCGCCATCTCCACGGAGACATCACCGATTCTTCGTCTGCGCTCACCGCCGCGTTCCACCCTGGCAACTACAAGCCTCCCAGACAGGGTGAGTTCACACATTACACCCAGCTACACACACGCACATAATTCAGTACACATTCACACACAGTTTATCTTTTGTATTTATTTTTGACGTTTTTCGTGCTGATTTTCACAGCCATTCTTGTTTTTATGCGCTTTCATAAACACACTTAGTCACAGTTCATTTCATTCCCACTTTGCTATTTATACCATCCCATAAATTAATTCTCATATACCATTATCTCCTCTCAGTCAGTTCTCCATTCTTTACTGCATTACATTTTTTACATTTTAAGCATTTGTCATGGTGTCCTTTCTCTTGCTCTTGCCATCAAATATTAATTAGCAACATTAATCCATTTCACTCGCATCACTTTTAGCACTCTGAGCCGCTGCCTGTGTCATTTCTGGTGATAAGAGAACAGCCTCTCTTCTCTCGTGTCCACAGATAACCCTCACCCTCTGCATCCTTCAGCTCCTCCGGATTTGACAGCCACAGCGGGGGCTTTCCGCGGGCCGCTCTTCTCCCTGCAACAGTCGGTCAATGACAGCCCCCACAAAATCCCCATGACCACCTCTCCCTTGCTGGACCCGCTGCCCAGTCTCAAAATCAAGGTGTATAACTCCTCCACACTTTCGTCCCTGGAGCTTCCCGCCGACATGTGCACGGGTGACGGAGAGATCCTCAGCCTGAAGTCGGTGGGGACCGTGGGTAGAGAGCGGGAGTATCCAGGCCACACCCTGTCCAGAGAGCCGGGGTTGAGCACCAGCGCCACCCTGGGAAATCTAGGAGGACGCCTCACCATCCCCAATACAGGTAATGCACACTGCATGAAGCGCTCTTTCTATGTGTCGTTTGATAGACAGACAGATAAATCGTGACCCTTTTCCCTTAGGGGTGAGTTTGCTGGTCCCTCCTGGCACGATCCCTCAGGGGAAGTTCTACGAGATGTACCTCATCATCAACAAGTGGGACAAAACAACGTGAGTCCCCCTTTCGTCTTTATTTCTCTCATCTACATTGCAGCCACGAGGCAGAATAACCTAATTCTCACCTCAATGAGACAATTTTCCAATGCAAAGCTCACCTACTGTGAAACACTCAAAGTTCTATCACATCTAAGGATACAAAAAAATTTGAACAACTTGTCTCAGCCTTTACCCTAAAAATTGGAGTGGATTCCTTGGCAAGTTTATGGAGTTTTGATATTCAATTTGCCTCAAATACAGCAATACCAGCATGTTGCATGCTTCAAAATAAATAAAGTTCAGATATTCAGATGCAGTTGTGTGTGTGTGTGTTTGATACAGGTTACCCTCTGAAGGCAGTCAGACTGTATTGAGTCCTGTGGTGAGCTGTGGCCCATCTGGTATGCTTCTGAATCGCCCTGTGGTCCTCACTTTGCCCCACTGTGCCCAGTTAGACACACCCACACCTGACTGGACCCTCACACTCAAGACACAAACACACCAGGGGGCATGGGAGGTGAGGCAGCTCTCAAACTGCTATCAAAATGTTGTAGATCTTCTTGCTGACGGACGTGGCATCACTGAACCGTCCTTCTATTTCTATTTCAGGAGGTTCTGACTGTCGGGGAGGAGACTTTGTCATCTCCGTGCTACCTGCAGCTGGAAGAGGAGTGTTGCCATGTTCTCATGGAGCAGCTTGGAACATATGGCCTCGTGGGCCAGTCCTGCCCTCCCCAGCCGGCCTGCAAACGCCTGCAGCTGGCTCTCTTCGCGCCCCGAGCACCATGCCTCTCTTTGGACTACAGCCTCCGGATCTACTGTATCCATGACACCCCACATGCACTCAAGGTGCTGCTTGTGTGTTTATCCGTCTGTGTTTTCGGTGTGGGTGTGTGTCTACAACTCTGCTGTTTGTCTTTAGTTCTCTTCTTGTTGCTTAGTTTCTCATTTCAGTACTTTGTTGAGTGAGTCAACAGGTAATACTAAAATTACACATTGAAGTAATTTAGGATTGCAATTCTTTAATATTGTTCTCAGCAGAGCCACAGATTTGTCGTCTTGTCAAAACTAGCAAAGTTGCATGTGGATTACCTAACTTTAGTTTTATATATATATATAAAGGCACATATATATATATATTTGCCTTTATTTAGAATCGTAGAGATTGACAGGAAATGGGGGAGAAGAATGACAAGACACATGTAGCAAAGGGTCGTGAGCGGGAGTTAAACCCACAGCCGCTACATCGGGGAACTATAGCCCCTGTTTAACTGTTCAACTAGGTGAGCTATAGGGGCGACCTAGTTAGTTTTAATAAATGAGGCATCTCCCCGATTCTGCTGTTCTTATGCAATAACCAAAGTCACTCTTTTGTTATTTTGTTGAATTTTAAAGAAAATACTAAAAAGCTATAGCAACATTAAGGATATTCTTTAATGTTGTAAATAGGATGTGCAATGGAAATTGTAATAACTGGCTTTTTTAAACTAAATTTTAAAAAACAAAAGTCTTCCGTCAGTTGCAATTGACTATAAAAAACCCTGGATTGCTTTTATTCTGTCTAAGCAAGCAAGAAAAGAAAAAAAGAGCAAGCAAAAGACAAGACAAAGAGCATGACATGAATTAAAATAAAACTAACTATAAATAGAGTATAACACAGACATATATTTGTGTTATATTGAATCATGTTACTTATTAATAACACTAAAAGTTAATATATCTTATTTCCATGGTGGTTCTGCGTAATAGAGGAGCACCGTCCCCTCTCGACCCTGCAGATCCACCTTCGCCAAATTAAATTTTGGAACTATATATTGTTTCTTCATGTCCCACATGATGCAGCCACTCAAAATAGTCAAGCATAATACAAACCTCGTACTAAGAGCAAGCGAGCCCTCGAACCAACGAAAGCTGGACTTGCTGACGTTAAATATTTTTCCTCTCTCGGTCCCTTTTGTATAAAGTGTTCAAAGACCAGCCAGGGAAGTAAACATGAGCGTGCTGTGTGCCGTTTGCTGGCATCACATTACATGATTTCTGGCTGCTAAAGTTCAAACAGCTTTCAAACTGTTAGCTCTCGCACATTTCCATTTGGAAACAACAACTTAGAGAATGCACAACACATTTTAATTAAGCAGTTTTTGAAAGCACCATTTTTGAAACGTGTTAAAGTGATCAGCCCATTATAAATCTGATCAAATAAATGTGTTTCTAAGCCTGTCTTCTCTCTGCCTCCGCGCAGGAGGTGCTGGATTTGGAGAGAAGTCTAGGCGGAGTTTTGCTGGAGGATCCCAAGCCGCTGCTCTTCAAAGATAGCTACCACAATCTGCGCCTGTCCATCCACGACATTCCTCACACTCACTGGAGAAGCAAACTTCTGGCTAAGTACCAGGTAACATAATATTGTATGCATTATATATATTATGTCCAATCTGAAACCCAGAGTTCTACCGCTTTTCAAAATATATATGTGGAAAAGTTACTATCATCACTTGGCAGAGGCGGCAAGGAAACAACAGCTTAATGAATAGCAGCTCGTTGCGTTGCTCAGTTGCAGCTTCAATGCTGATAGATAACATTTTATGATTTCGGTTTAGAAGTAAAACCAAATGCTTTAAAACCGCCTTGTTCTTTTTTCAAATAACCTGACCCTTATGTGAATGCGGCCCAATTCTTCTTATTCAGAAGAGATCCGATTGTTTCTATTGCGATAGAGCACAAATCATCAGAACCTCAGAGAATAACAGTATTGATAGATTTTCAGTGTTACTTAAAAACTAATGAGCAATAGTACATAAGCACAAAACAAAAAAATAATAATGGTCTGAAAAACTCATTTCACTTCGGTATAATGGCTATTTTCTCAGATAATACAGCCGGTGGACTTCACACCATTCACTGCGGTTGTAAACATCCAAACTCTCCCCTGCATTCTCTTGGCGGCAGCAGCGAGATTGCAGTCCTAACCCTTTCTGAATAAACAAACAGGAAATCTGATAGTGGTCCTAATTTATGGACAGTGCGCTTTAGAAATAAATTGTGCTCCGACACGCAGAGACCCAAGTCGGTGGAAACACCCAGTATCAAAATAAAGCATATTGCACGCTCCTTGAATGGAAACTGTGTTCTAGATCTTTCCAGATTGCGCCGCTAAGGATAAAGCTACTTTAATCATGCTGGAGAGACCCTCTCCCAAGCTTTCCTCTTCACCGCTTTCCTTTTGTGTGGCAGGAGATCCCGTTCTATCACATTTGGAGCGGCAGTCAGAGGCCCCTGCACTGCACCTTCAGCCTGGAGAGAGGCAGCCTGGCTGTGTCGCAGCTCACCTGTAAGATCTGTGTCCGACAGGTGGAAGGGGAGGGACAGATATTCCAGCTGTTCACCGACATCCAGGAGGTAATGGAGACAACTGCGACAATGCCCACATGGTTACTCCAAAAATAAATACAAGGGTTGGTCCCAATGCTTCTCACCCTTTCTGTCAATCCAGACTCTACCACCGCACTCACCGCTCCCCTCGGGAGGCTCCTGCCTGCCTTCCTCTCAAGTGGGACCGTATGCCTTTCGCTTGCCTGACTCCATCCGCCATAAGATCTGTGCCAGTTTGGACGCTCCCAGCGCTCGAGGCTGTGACTGGAGACTACTGGCTCACAGTCTGGGCTTTGACAGGTCAGCACTACCTCACATGTTTAGGTGTGAAAGGCAGCTTTGTCACGCTTTAGTTGCAAAGTGATCTCAGCTTTCTAGCGCCGACCGTCGAATGAAATAACAAATCACGACTGTGTTAAATGCGACATGCAGATATTCACTGACTGAGGTGAGATGTATGGGGTTATGACTTTTTAAAAAAAGGGTCACCCTCAGAGTTTCCTTTACAATTGGGTTTAAATGAATTAAATTTATACAGACAATTGCAGGGAGAAAAAGAAGTGTTATATCTTGCTCATACTGATTATAATCACAAAAACACGATTTGAATATTAAACTCAAGAATATGATTCAGTCATGCATGTTATACGATGCTCAAAAAAAATCCAATGGATATTTCATCTTGCTAATTAGCTAACCCTGCTGAAATATGATAGTTAACTAGGCATCGATTTTGTGCTGTCAAAATAAAGTTTTACCAGCTGTATTTGCAGCAGTGTTAATGGATTAATATTTTGGAGTCAGTAATGGAATACTTCTTCTTTTCGGTCCTTCCCTTCTAACAAACGTGTCTCGTCTTTCTTCTGCTCAGGTATTTGAACTACTTTGCCACAAAGCCCAGCCCCACAGGTGTTCTACTGGACTTATGGGAAGCTTGTCACCAAGGTGACGCAGACCTGGTCTCTCTGGCGACCGCACTGGAAGAGATGGGCAAAAGTGAGGTGCTAGTTGTCATGACAACAGATGGCGATTGTTGATTGGTCAAGAAACAAGACAGCGAGCAAGGAATTTTTTTTTTTCACTCCCGTGATGAAAATAAGAATACCTGCCTATGAATATGCACAACCTGGCACAAGTCACACAGAGCATTTTGATTGCTTCACATGTACTGTATTACCTCTGCCTCATTTCCCTTTTCACCTGCCCATGATCAGCCACTGTAGCCACCATAACCCATTCCCATGCAGGCTATCGAACTGCTAACTTGATTTAGTTTGAATCCTCCAAAGCAATGTTGCATCTGCAAGATGTGAAACCAATTTGAGGGTACCAAGGCGTAAAATGGGTGTAGAGTCATCTGTCAAATGTGTTGTTCTTCAAAAACTGAAAATGACATTATTCTTGTATATAAATAACAGTGCTTTGGGACAAACAAACAAAAGAGAAATCCATGTATTCAACACACTGAAGCACGCACAATAACACAGACGCTAACATGGGATTAGCCATGTTTCAGTAGCAGCATGAAAGTGCATGATTTAACACCATCTCACCTCATGGCAGGGGCTTTTGTTTTCTCCATTTTCATTGTGTGTGCGCAGTGAATGACGGGCAGGACCAACCTGCCTGCAGCCTGTCCGGGCCACACACACACTCCAATACACACATGGACAAAGTGGTCATCAATCGGCTCTGAATCAGACAGGCTAGGATTTCTTGTCTGACCACTTCGACTGACAAATCGTCTAAGGATCGAACCCTCAAGGTTTGAGTCATGAAAAAAGTTGCCTCCTTTTTTTGTGGTAGAAGGATGAATTGTGAAGTTTTCTTTTTCCTATTTTCTTTTTTTTTTTTTTTTTACAGAATTGGCGAAAAACTAGACTGACTCTTTATATTGTACCAAGAAATGCCTCAAAGCCTTGGCATATCATTCCGACGCACAGGGGTGTTTCTCTTTCATCTCTCCTTGCATTCGTCTATCGCTCTGCCACACTAATCTGTTGAGAATAAACTGGAGGAGAGCTTTCCGACCATCCCTTAAAAGTTTCCTTTGGGGAACGCTCTTTAATTTATTATCCATATTTGTGGATTGCTTGTATTTTGGGGTTGTTGTTGTTTTTTTTTTTAAATTGTCATTAATGTTACGATCATATAGAACCTGTTTTATCATTTCTGCTTGTTTAGGCTACCGAGCTGCTTTGTATTATTTTTGATCCTAGTAGAGCAGGGCCAAACGGGAGAATTACGTGCACAGTGGATGTTGTGAATAACAAAAAACCATGCCTATGTTATTTTTTGAATATTGTGCGTCGATTCAAAATGTAAAATATATTCTGTAAGACATAATTAGAGGTGGTCAAACGTCCTGGTATGTTGGAGCCATTTTGCTTTGCTGTAACTGAAAGCAGTTTCTACAGTTCAGAGATGATTATAGAATAGATTGCCTTAAATCAAATGGGCAACAAGGGACCTTGAAATTTACATCAACACTAATTGAATTACGTTACAATCTGTTTTGTGTCTCCCACTTGTCTATGTACGTCCATATACATCACCCTGTAACTCATTATGTCGCCCTTTGTCTCAATTTCATCAAATCTCGTTGACCTTTTTTAACTCAGCAGCCTGCTTTGTGGTCAGGGTCCTCCAGCTGTTTTGCATTATCAATATTGTTCTGTCAGTTTTTGTTTGACAGGTATTGAAATGCTGTCATGCTGTAACATTATCATTACTTACGTCCTGTGTTACCGAGTCGTTCTCTCCCTCAAAGCAAAAAAAAAAGAAAGAAAAAAGGAAAAGTGTTCGTATCTTTGAAACCACAAAAACCAAAACACAGGCAGTATCCCTCCTCTTCAGCAGTGAGTCATGTCACTGTTTTGTGTGAATGAACTGAGTGCGTGCATGTGTGTGTGTGCGTGCGAGTGGGTACGCGTGGGCAGGTGGGTGTGCACGTACAGTATGTGCACATTCTTAAGATCTGTCATTTCTCTTTGTAAGTGCTATGCAAGTACAAAAGAAAAGTGAAGCATTTTGACTTCTTTTGTTTCCTGGAAGAGTAATTCTATTTTTTCAGATCAGGACATTGACAGGGTTTTGATTTTGTATCCTAAAGTGGTTCAAGAGTTGGTTTTTGTGGGAATTCTGCATCTGGATTGGAAGAATTGGATCACTGACCAGGGAAGCTACTACTGAAAAATCACAAGGAGAAAAAAAAAACAAAGTGGTGCAACAGCCACAGTACAAGTTGTGATACCATCGTGAACTCGTGCCCTGCAGGTCTTTGCCGTGAAGAAATACCTGAACACAGCCAGTTCAGTACTTTGGGTCCCTGAACACTGCAGGACATTTTTTTCTTTCCACAATTCCTGTTACAGAGACTGGCTAGCTTTAGACTACAGTGTTTATTCGTCCAGATTTCTTGAGTGTCTGCTGGAGCTTTGGCCATAACTCTGGATAATTTATGCTGGAGCTGTACTGGATTCAAACTTGCTCCCATCAAAGAGTAAAATTCAGCCTTTGTTCGAGAAGTCAGACATTTTTACAAAAAAAAAAAAAAAAAAAGGAAAAAAAAACCTAAATGGATTCAGTGACATTATTTTATCTCTGTAAAGTACCAATTGTAAATAAATGTCTAGCCTTCTTACCTGTAACTAAATATAATTTTTATGCAATAAATTATATTTCTTAGTTTAACAGCAGTTTTTGTGTGTTTTATTGAATTAAATGTAATACTCAACGATGTACCAGCAGGTTGCACAAAATTCACAGAGCTAATTACAGGCTTTACATTTGAATCAACATCTGTGGTTTTGTCAGCCACACATTTTACAGAAAACGCAGGGCTACACAACCTGTCCTCTGTGTCTCACACCTCACTGCAAAATTCCCTTTAGGTCGATTTAGCTTTGAAAGCTTTTAGCCGGCGTACTGTCCGGCCTTCACATTAACAAGGTCTTAGAGACACTAATAGTGGCCTTTAAGGATTGACTAAAGCGTTTAGATCGAGGATCCTAACCTCAGTTTTTTTTATAACTGCAGGATGTGTGAGGAATTGTCAGATGAGGCTCTGATATCGAGAACAAATATCCAAGTGAGTCATCTGCAGTGAATGTGCACTGCGGTATGATCTTAATGGCGGGCAAGACTTTGCACCTGTTTCATTAAACGCACCGCTAAAGGTGCACGAGTTAATTGAACCTTTTATAATGTGTAAAGCAGTGGTGTAAAAGCTGACTTCCAAGGCAGCCCCTTCTCCTCAGCACAGGATGTCTTTGTTACTCTTTTAATGAATTAATTGACAGTGAGGATGATGCTATTTGGAAGACATGTAAAAACTATACTGCATTCGAATGCATACAGATACACAACATGCACACAGCATCCATACCAAACATATATTTCTTCCACATTTGAAATTGTAATTTTTTTAATTGACCAGAAATTTGAATAAAAATTTGAACATATGCACTGAGACATAGAGTATCTAAAGTCCCACACTGCTGTTTCCCCTCTGGCAACAACATGGCTTATCAGCAGGGAGTTGGAAAGGCTCCATATTTGATCAGTGATTCATTTGATAATGATTAGCTTAATCCAGTGCTGTCCACTCATGTGTCATGGAGAGCCAAGAGTCTGTGGGTTTTCTCTCCAGCCAGCCACGCAAAATTACCTGTTGTTATATTAAACTAGGATGACAACTTAAAACTTCTTCTTTTTTTGTTCTTTTTTTTTTTTAATCTATTACAGGTGCTGTAATTGTTTTTATATTCAAGATAAGTGCATTAACGCCCTATGCTGTCCTATACTGCCCTCTCCTGGTTAACACAGCAGTCAAGGGTGTCTTTTCACCGCTCATTAGTCAGTGCACACAATCGTACAATATAATTAAAATTCATTCTGGCAGCTTTTTAAATAAAAAGGAAATATTCATAATATGAAGGAAGTTTTGAATATTTATTAGTTTTGCCACCAGTAGATAAGACACTTGTATGTTTTTGTTTGTCTTTTATCAGACTAATAAATGTGATATTTGCCGAAGGGCACAGCGAGCAGCATGACTATTGTTAGTGCCAGAGAGAAAATAACACCAGGGAGGAACTTGCAGATACATTTCCCATCAGCAAACATAATTTTGCCACGACTTTTAATGGAAGAACTCAACAGCAAACATAAACAGCCGTCTTAATACCTCTAAGTCACAGATGTGTAATGACGATGAAAGCTACAGGTTAAGTTCATTTGATAGTTTAGCTCTACAAATTGCATAATAGTATAATTTTTAAGTTTGATCAAAGAAAGTATTTTAGCTTCTAATTTCTAACATTGTGTTATTTTTCATCATTCTCTGAGCACTGGACAATACTCTGAATTTATAATTTGTGTCCAACTGCATAATTTATTTAAAACGAATGCTGGAGGTGTTAAGTTTTGTGAAAAGATCTGCACATATCTCACACACCAAACATTACTAATCTAAAATCTGATCTAAATCCAAAATTCCAATACACAGCACGGAAATGTAACAACCTACATAAGAGAATGTTTCACATGGTCACACACGAATGCTTTAAATCTTACAGCTTAAAAAGTCAGGCTGTGGGAGTTTCTCAATAATATCACAGATTTTATAGCAGTATTTGAAATCAAAGCATTTCCCAGAAGTACAGAAGATTCCATTGGACTTTAAATATAGTTTGATCATCAATTAATTCTTCAATCAGATTTGACATTTGTATTGGTTTACATATGCTAATGTTTGCTGTCACATACAGAATGCCTATAAATGCATTGGCTCAAAGCAAACTTTCACATTGTCCGTATAGATACATATAGATATCAAGGTTAGGTAATATTAAGCACTTCAACAGAGGGAAATTTGACTTTTCTTTGTGGTTCTTGAAGTTGTTTCATGTCTCATCCAAGAGACTTCTTCAGTTCTGCCTGACAGGTGAGGAGTCCCAGGTATTTATTCTTACCTCCAAATCACATGGCCTGTTAACGACCCAAAGCTCACATGCCTCGAGGTGCGAATGGTTGTGATTCTGCCCTTTGTTGGAGAGTGCTCTGCACACGAAGCACGGTGTACGCTTCGGCACAGAAGTTTATCAGAAAGCTACACACACACATACCTTCTGTTGGACTCCCACCGCCCACTGGAGCGTAAGCTGGAGGTTATCAGAACCTTGCAGCAGCAGCAGGCAGAGAATGTCCCTACCAAGACAGAAAGAAAAGAAAGGGAGCACCCACATATTAAAGTATTTAAAACCTGTGGCTATCCCAACTGTGCCTTTGTGAAGTCAGCAAAAAATCCAGAAAAAACAAAACAACATCAAAAAAAAAAGAAAACAAGTGGAACAGCATTATCATCATTTATGTAGCTGGTGTGTCTGAGAAACTTAGAGGGATTTTCTCCAAACACGGGATGTTTCGTGCACTTCAGCCCCAGCAACGCTCAAAACTGGTTCACCCTGAGGATAAAACACCCACCTAAACACAAGTTGAGCAATGTTGTAAAGGCAGCAAGGGGTGCACAGACCCACAGTCTATGTAGGGGAGGCTAAACAAGCTCCTCAGGACAAGACTCAGCAGTCCAACTGCTTCTGACGGATAAGAGACAGTGCTGTGAGGACAGCAGTGTTTGGAAAGAGAAGACAGATGGTTTGAGAGAAGAGCAAAGAAACTGGAACAGCCATCTTTATACAGAGGAAAAAATCTACTGCATCAGTTATCAGGTACTTATAATGCAGTCCTGGGATCTCGTCACCAACGACACCTTGAGGTGCTCTTGGGCCATTAGTCATGTGATTTAGGGAACGCCCCATCACTCAGTTAGACCTGAGGAAGCTGTTTGGGTGAGAAGTGAAACATCATCAAGAAACAAAAAGAGAAGTTTAGTGACCTTCTACTGAAGCATTTGGAGTTTTCCATGTTGCAATTATTTTTTATATAGCATCTGATATTCTTTCTTAAAAATAACTTCCAAAATCTCAAATTGTGGC
>NW_007578045.1:105499-135440 GCF_000690725.1 Stegastes partitus | reverse complement strand
TTAAGAAGTTAATGACATTTCAGTCCCAATATCTTACCCGCAGAACATCAAAGTAAGCACAATGAGACAGCATGCTTCTTCCCACATGCTGACAGGACTAGGAAGCACAGACCTACACTCATATAATAGTGCTTCATCTCTGAGCTACAGCACACTTTGACAATGTAAATATTCATAGAACATATCGATGTATGCATACACACAATGACTTTTCCTGTTTTAAAAGATGTTTTTCGTTTGTTTTATCATGTCTTGTTATTGCACAGCCACATAAACTCTTTAATCTTGAAAATGTAGGCGCTTCTTGGCAAGTGGAAAACTGTATATGAGTTGATTGGTCCTTCAAAGCTATTTAAACCAGTAATGCTAACTGGACTGGTTATAATGTAGGGCGTAGAGCAGGATAAATGATTTAGAAGCATAAAAACAATTGCTCACAAGGTCTGCAAACAGGTCAGGCAGAGGATCACTTTTTGGCACAAGCTTTAAACCGGAACAGTAATACTTCTGGCGTGTGCGTCTGACTTTCAGAATAATAGCACACTATTGTTATTATTTTTTAATGGAATTTAAGATTTTTGGGGGGGAAATATTTTTAAAGCTAAATGTGCCAAGTAGGCTTCATTCAATGCAATTCATGTTGTTATTTTGCACGACAATAAATTTGAATTAGGCCAATTTAGCTTCAGATGCTGCTTTAAATCTGAAGGCGGTGTGCCGGAAGTCTGACTGTTGTTACTTCTGTCAATTGACAGACGTTTGTCAGCTGACCAGAAATGCAGTCTGCTGTGAAATGGACTTTTGAGTCGCTTCAACACTTGAAGACAAGACAGAGGCAACAGCGAGGGAGTCTCCGGCAGCCAGGTACATTTGTTTTATATAATATGTCCAACAGGAGGTCCGGTCGAGAAGGTTCAGCTGCGTTTGAAGACGTTTGTCAAGACTGAGTTACCCATTAACGGGCTTCTACTGTTTGTTTACAGCGGCGTCCACGCTTAATATATAAAATATGATATACATTTACCTAAAGACCTTAATAATGGAGACAAGTACAGAATAATAGACACGAAATAAGTGATATATTTTTGCTATGAGTAGTGAAAACAGTAAACAGCTGCTAGCTACATACTTTAGTGACGGAAACCACTCGTGTTGTCTGGAGTTTCACTTGGTTTAGTTGTGTTTTTTTTTTCTTGGCTAAGCATCATGTGAACACTAGTTCCTCATTCACACATCATGTTTTAGGGTGCTAAGTCAGCTTTGTGGTGTTCTGTCAGTCTTCCTTTAGCCTCCTTAAATAGTATAGTACTAACCTCTTGCTATTCTAGTGGTGAAAACCTGTTCTTTCTCTTCCTGATGGCAGGATTCATGTATTGTAGTTTACAAAACAGAGTCCTAAAACATGATCGAGTATTTACATAATGTCTAATATGCATGAGGAAATCTATAAACACATAAACTGGAAATAATTAGAAGGTTGGAAATCACAGAATATGAGGAGATTCGTATGAACTGTACAAGACAGCTTCTGATAAGATTCTTTGTCTTGCTCAAAAAACATTAAGCAAGGCCACAATATTCAGGACACAAGATTGGATTAACAGACTCTGTGAGGTTTTGATGTATCTTCTGACCATGAGGAGAGAATCAGGCGATTATGATACTTAGGTGGGCCTGTGATGCATGTTTGGCTGGGTAAGGAATTTTATTAAATTAATGGATTCTGTGACCATTTTTAGTTGCCCGGTTAAACCTGGAAGTGGATTGAAAATCACTGCCTCTGCTCAGTTTCCTCTTCTCAGGTGTGTAGAATAACTTAGAATCCTTCAGTGAATGTGGTAGTCAGAAAACTCTCTGCTACAGGAGTCGTGTGACAAAATTGCAGTGATTGCTAAAAGGCCAAACAATCACATGTCTTAAAACAAGAGGCGTGAACAAATGCTGTGTTGTTCTGCGTAATCGAGCATTTAACTGTGTTTGTGAATTGCCAAGCGATGACTCAGGGACTGATTCCTGTTTGTAGGAGAGCACTGAGTTGAAATCCTGACACTGCTGCCAAACAGAAATGATGCCAGGGCCCCCTTTATTGTTGATCATGGAGCAGTGGCAATGACTAATGCTCTCCTGTGACATTCCACATCTAAATCATAGTGGGAGGCCCTTTTTTTTTGTGCGTGTTTTATACTAAGCATCATCTGAGAATGTGTACCGCTTCTCCCTTCAAGTCTCTTTTAAATGTTTGTGTACTTATTACAAAGGTAGAAATGTGGAAAATACCTGTTGATCCCCAGTATTGAAAGATTGACTTTAAATGTGATCTTTCCCCCTGCAGCTTCACTGAGTCTAGACCATTGGACTGCTCTCTACTGGCTGCAGCACGGTGACATCTCCAGAATATGGATTCTCAACAAATACAGACAGTTTTTTTCCTTTGTGGACAAGCACAATTAGAAGTAAGTCTCATCCAAGTCCCACCTCATGCAAAACATGAACAAGTCTCAGTGATTTTTTTTAACTCGTATTTTTCTTCTTCTCCTTCACAGCTTTCTGCTTAACACGTTCTGCCTCAGTGTTCTCTACTGCCTCAGCTTTATCCTTTTTCTCTCATCTTTGCTTTGTGAGCATCCTGGACCCTGTCTGTGAAGATGGACAGCACAGAACCCGTGCAGCCCAGTCTCAACTCATCCTATCTTCCAGCTGCACTTGGCAACCACATCATATCTGATGATGATGAGGAGAGAGAGGACCTCAGTCCCTCTGCGTCCCTTCTGCCCAAAAATTCCCCAGCTCCTCTGGCGGTGCGCTACAGTCCAGAAGACTCATACTGTTTGGTGTACATCATCTTTTTTTTGATGGGCATCGGTTCCTTGCTCCCCTGGAACTTCTTCATAACAGCCAAACACTACTGGCACTTCAAACTCAGCAACAACTCTGACCACAGCAGCGGTGAGGAGCAAAGTTCCGACCTCAGCGTGAGTGCTACTAAATACAGCTGCAGCATGTTTGTTATGTATGTGTGTGCGCACAGGAAGATGCACATTTGTGCCAGTCTGCGTGCTTCTCACATGGAACTGTGACGATCCTGTGACAGATGCTAGGACTGAGTGTCCTTTCACATCTCACAGGACTCCATTACAGCACGGTAATGCAATTAGAAACACCTCAAGCCTTGTTGAGGGACACTGAGATGAAGGGGGCAGAGAGCAGCAGAGTTTCGGTGGTCAAGTAGATTTGCTTGCAGCATATAGGGAATTTTTCGTTTGTTTCAAGAACCAAAATGGACAAGAGTGTCAAAGAGGCAGGCACTCGTGTAATCTGTATAGTCAACTGAAAGAACCACACAATCAGAATGACTAAAAGATTTTTTTTTAAAAAACAGCAACAAAACTAGCACTATAGTACATATAATTAGTTCTCCTATGTGTATATACTCGAGTTTTTCTGGGTTGATACTGACTAATAATCAAGAAGATAGATAACCAATATTTTGAATTGATCAGTATTTGATGTAAAAATGAAAATCCTTGTGCCAAAATTTAGAATAGAACAACCTCCAACACAAATTTTGTTGAAATTCCTTTGTTTATTGATGTTTTTCTTGTGTTTAATTAAAATAAACTTTTCAACATTTATCGCTCAGCAATGAAAGGCCATGGCATGTGGCATGTTAACCACCCAGAGAGTGGCGTGGTCAGAATACCACAGAGTGACTACAGATAAAATAGAGCACTTTCAAATCATTTATCTTATCTGGACTCGACTAAAAACATAACAACACTGATAACTGGGCAAAAACACTGAGTACTGGATCCAATTATCAACTAGGCCAATGAGCCTTCGACCTGCAGGATGTAGTCACACATTCATGGCGGCATGCAGCATGTTGTGATAGCTGAGAAACCAGCAAATACTGTCTATCTGCAAGAGTCCAGTCAAAATATTTATTTGCAAGAATAGAACAAGACAAACAGCTATTTAATCTGTGAAATTGTCTGTGTGAATTCTATTAATTTCTGCTTTTCTGAGATTATTACTTGATCTGATTAGTCTGAGAAATCATAGAAAAGAAAAACAAGTAAATCATTTAGCTGATTTTTATACGTCTCCCCTCCCCTTTCACTTCCTCTTATTTTGTCTGAGACACTATGTGAGCATATCACTGTATGCTCATTTATTCTAAATAATAATGTTTTGTCTCTTCTGTATCTGTTCACAGAACTACTTTGAAAGTTATCTGGCCATCGCCTCCACGGTGCCCTCTGTGCTGTGTCTGATACTCAACTATGTCTTAGTTAACAGGTTGATTTTGCACACACACACACACACACACACACACACACACACACACACACACACAGAACTGTATTGTTTTGTCCCTGGATGTTTGGATGTTACAACACTGCATTTGTCCTATCTGGGCCGTTCAAGGCCTAAGTTGCAGTAATCTAATTTTCTTCTGGTACCTTGAAGACTGTGTTTCTCTTTGCTCTCTTAGGACTTTGTTCAGTTATATTTAGAACTGGTCTGGATAATTAAAAGCTTAGTGTCTCACATTTGCATGGACACGGTCAGGATTGCTTGCATGTATGTATATGTTTGTGACCAAACAATTCCTCACTTGTTCCAACAATATAACACAACTGCTTTACATTTGGTGCTGATTAACTGATCTTTGATGAACCCCAGCCTAATGCCAATATACGTGTGTGTTTGCGGTGTTCTAGGTTGTCTGCGAACTTGCGAATTCTGTCATCTCTTTTTGTGATCCTGCTGGTGTTTGTCCTGACCACGGTGCTGGTGAAGGTGGACGTGTCAGACTGCAGGATGGGGTTCTTTGCTTCTACACTAGCCAGTGTGGCTGTCGTCAGTGGAGCCTCCAACATCTTCTCTGGGAGTATGTTTGGGATCAGTGGACATTTTCCCATGAGGATCTCTCAGGCTCTCATATCAGGTAGCGTCCTCATTAAGATCAGGATCACTTTTTGACACTGATGTCTTTGTTGCATTTATACATTACCAGTGTACAAACACTGTAGAGCATCCTAATTTAAGACTTTATTTATGCAACAACTTTATATTGTGACTGTTCTTTGTCTTGCCACCACTGACTGTACACAGTGTGTGTGACATTTAAAAGTCAAAATAATTTGTGTCTCTGTGTGTGGGCATGTTATATAAATGAAAAGAGAAGACTGAATACAGTATCGACATGTCATAATAACACAATAGTTTCTCCTTATAGAAGAGGTGGTCCCATTTTTAGACCTTATTTTGGACCACCTTGTTGCATATATTTGCATACTAATGAAAACACTGATGTTACTAACAACATTTTAGATGACTAATGCCTTAGTTCACTGCATTTCCTTATGCACGACCAGTATAGTGACATACACTACAATTTCAATTTAATCAGTGTGTTTAATTTTTCGCCGTTTTAACATGCTGGTGCACACAGGAAAAAAAAAACAAGAACAGGAATGAGCAGAAAAAAATGAGTGAATTTATTGGGCATCTTGATCAGCGGTCGCCACATTTCTGGGTCATGTCTGGTGGACCTTTGTTGAATATCTCTCTCTCATTACCTTTCAGCTCTCTTCATTGATAGTTATTTTTAATGTAAAGAGATGATTGTGCTTGGATATTTGACAGCTCAAGTGCCACTTGTTTCCTGAAGTGAAAAACTAAAGTCCCGTTTTTGCCTCAGGTCAAGCAATGGGAGGTACGCTGAGTGCAGTCGCGTCAATAGTGGACCTCGCTGCAGCTAACAATGTGACAGACAGTGCTCTGGCCTATTTCCTGACAGCTGACATCTTCATTCTGCTCTGCATCATCTCATATTTACTGTTACCAAAGCTGGCATATTCAAGGTCAGTAGTAGCCAAAGATTTGTGGTTCTTTTGTGGGTGCATATGCTCCTTACCAAACCTGCATTTCAAGTTAAAAATGAAGTTGATTATAATTCTTTCCCTTTGAACCTACATAGTGTAGAGTACAGATAGCATAACAGTGTGTGTTGTGTCACAATGTCATTCTTCATACTGTCACTAGATGGCACCAAATGTTTAATGTTTAAATCACACATAGGGAGTGTAAATTCCTGCAGAACAATTGTGTTAAGTGTTCTAAACTTGCCTGTGCCAGTTATTTTGTACGTACAGTTTAACTTTAGAGCTACTGTATAATTAAGGTCAACAATGCCCTTAATAAAGTAAATCATTATTTAATGCATTAAATACAACTGGAATCGTTACATTTAAAAACCATTTTAAATGTAACCTGCCTTTGAAGGCACCATTATGACAGTCTATTAATACCAGTTTAGGGAACAGATTCAACACATCTTCTCCTCTCTCTAGACACTACATGCTGGGCGCAACGCACACCAGCCCAGGGGTGATGAGTGAGGGTGGAGATGCTGCCAGCGCAGTCCCGCCTCTGCAGCCTATCCTTCAGAAGACATGGGTGCTCGGACTGAGTGTCTTCTATGTCTTTTTTATCTCCATCATGGTGTTCCCAGCAGTTTCCTCAGGGATCCAGTCTGTCCACAAAGACAGTGGCAATCCCTGGACAACCACTTACTTTGTGCCCCTAACCAGTTTCTTCCTGTACAACGCAGCAGACCTTTGTGGCAGGCTAGCCACAGCCTGGCTGCAGGTCCCTGGTCCCACCAGTCGAGTGCTGCCTGCACTGGTGCTGTGTCGCTCCGTCATAGTGCCACTTCTCGTGTTCTGTAACTACCAGCCAAGGGAACACCTCCAAACAGTGCTGTTCGCCGATGATGTCTACCCTGTGGTGTTTAACTGCCTGCTCGGTCTCTCTAATGGCTACCTCGGCACACTGCCAATGATCTATGGCCCAAAGGTGGTACCACGGGAGCTGGCAGAGGCCACAGGAGTGGTGATGTCTTTCTTTCTCACTCTGGGACTCGCTGCTGGATCTGCATTCTCTGTACTTCTCGTACACTCTATCTGATCAGGATTTTAACAATAACCAAGTCATGTATATTGGTATACTTCAGCAAGACACTAAAGTCAGTGTACCCCGTGCTGATGGGTACCAGAACTTGAAAACACTGTGATTGCTATGAGGGAAAGTGCCAAAGAAGCTTCTCATTTTTACTTGACGAACATGCCTTAACTCTTTAATACCTCACATTAATATGTTGTATTTGCATTGATGTGATGAAGCTACAGTTGCAATCAGTGCAGTCCACGAGGTACTCTTGTTTAAACAAAAGCTTTATTTTAATTCCGATTTATGTAGAAACAAATATAGTGTTTTAGTAATGTCTTTTAATTTGGCCAAGAAGTTTAGTCAGAACAGTTTTGGTGCTCATTGGTATTAATTCTTTAAGTCTGTAGAACTCTACTGAAGGGATGGAGCATCATTCTCTCAAAGTTGTTTTAATTATGGTGCTGTCTGACACCTCGGTCCAAAATCCCTCATAGGTTCTACACTGGGCTGAGATCTGGTGACTGTGAAGGCCATAGCATCTTAACATCTTCATCAAACCAGTCAGTGACCCCTCATGCACTATGGAAAAGAGGAACTGTCATCTGAGAGACCATTCTTATCTGGATAGAAGTGTTTTATAAGATAAATGTGACCATTCAAGGCCATTTTATATAGATTAACAGTGACTCTAAAGTAGACCCAAACCATGCCCAAAAATGCCCTCCACAGCATAGCAGAGCCACTGGATATTTTACTGTTTGTAAAAGTGTGATTCATCTACAGTTTACTTAAGTGTGTATGGATGCATTTCCATAGGTATATGTTACATATAGCACATGTGCTCTCTAGTCATTAAACCATCAAAGTACAGCAACAAGTAGCCTGTAGACAAAACTCAAAATACATTTTATTGTTTTATTACGAGTTGGTGTAGTTGTCATTGGGCTAAATGTGGACAAAAATTTAAATGTTTTTAAAAGAAATACAGCATATGTGGTCTGATTATTACGAGTTATTTGTGATATTGTGTTATGGGACTTTATGTGTTAACACTCTGATCTCCAGCATCTCTTCTTCTTCTGAACTATATAAAGGTTTGGGCTCGGTAATATATTTCTTCTTCAAGCATTTTTTGGTAGAACAACTTGTGTGCTCAGGGTTGTTGTCGTGTTATATCACTGACAGATGTCCTTATTCTTCAGAATTTGTTGGTAGAATTTATAATTCATTGTTCCATCAATGGTGGCAAGCTGTGCTGGCCAGGATGCAGTAAATTGGGCCCAAACCATAATACTACCACCACTGTTTCACAGATGGGATAAAGCTCTTCCATTGGAATTTTGCATTTTCCTTTCTCGAAACATAATGCTCCTAATTTAAACCAAAATTTTTGGTGTCATCTGTCCAAAAACATGTTCTAATACCTTTCTGGCTTGTCTTCTTCTTTGCAAACCACAGATGGGTAGTACTGTTATTCATTGAGAGCAGTGGCTTTCTCTTTGCAATACTATCATACAGGCTATTGTTGGTATAACCTGGGAGCAGAGCAAGTATTCTGAGGAAATTAACCTGCACTGACTCTACTGTGCTAAACTACTACAATTATACGTAATCTGAGGTCAAGTTTTCATATGTAAAACTAATGTGTTTGAAAATTGTCTACAGCCGGTAAAAGTAGTCCAACATAAAAATCTGGGCCAAAATATCAAATCAGCTACTGCTGATGCCTCTGGTTGTCGCATCCCTGAACTCTCAACTCTTTAATTTTACACTAATGTGGGAGCACATCAAACATGCACTGTCGATCATAATTTCTGACCCTGTTTACTTATATCTTCCCTGTAGATTTAAATGCAGATCTCACTTTAATCACTGTTGTAATTGAAACATGAGCCAGTTTGGCAGTCTTTGTGGCTGAAGCTCCTGCCATCTTGTGCCCCAGCAATGAACCCTCTCTCAAAGTCACACATACAAAATCAGATCAAACTGGTCCTGCTCAGCATATTTATACATACAATGATTGGATGCTAATAGGTTATTTGTTCCATGCAGAGCTGTTGTGTGGAAGCACCTGCAATTGTTGTGCTTCTCTATTCATTTATTCAGGTTGATCCGTAATTTGTCACCTGTCAAGACATTGTTTTATATTGCAAAACAAATGTTCCTCACAAGCCTTTTTTGATTAGAGGCATGACAGTTTGGGGTATATAATATATTGTGTTGCAGAATGTAAAATTTTAGTTCAACTCTAATAAAATAGACATGATGGAAACAGGTGGAAACATAGGTTATTGTTAAACAGTATTGATAAACTGCATGTGAAAATATAGAAGAGTCTGGAATCTACAGGCTGTTGTCTGGAAAGCAAATATTTTTTTCAAGATCTTAAAGTAGCTTTCTTTTGAGGCTTCACTTCCTAAACTACATATAATATACATTACTGCAAGCCACTTTAAAATGTTCAATTTTGCATCAATTATTCTCCGCCTTTTAATTTTAATACAGTGAAACCAATTGAACCAAATGCCTCTTTTATAGATATGACTTACTGCTGCCTGTGATAGAAATACATACAAACAAACCAAGAACTGGAGTGAATTGGGATCACTTTAATTGTTAAAAAGTTTACAGATCAAATGACAGTTGGCCCAGGGTTTGAAGCAGACATTTGCATTCGTGAAGCTTAGTGTGTTACCCACACACCAATTTACAAACAGTAGGAAGAGTGCAAACAATGGGAGGTACAGTCCGACTCATTACCTCCATATCAGCTCATAAAAACAACATCAACGACTTGTCTACAAAATAGAAATCTGTTCAAGGATCAGACATACTGCTAAAAGTAATGCCAGTCTTTATTACACTGAATCGGCAATCAGCTCTTTCACAAAGAAGAAAATGTAGCTGGGGAGGAGGTTGAAGAATCATTAGAACAGCAGAAATCTAACGCTTTGTCAACATTATCCAAAGTGTGAAACTAAAATTTGCAAAGCCCAAAAACGCAGCTTTGTGACTTCTGCTCTATCAAGCAGTAACAGGCTTAATTGCAGGCCACTATACATGTAATCATTCCTCCCCTGCCCAACACAAACACACACACTTCCCACCCCACCCCCCAGGGCAAAAAAAAAAAACAAACAAAAACAAATGTCCAGTCCCTTTCCACCTTGACATCATTCAAAATATCAAAGCTAATTGAAGCATAAATTGCAGTTGTTTATGTCTGTTAAAAAGAAAAAACAGGGACAAAAAATGGGAAGCAGCACTACAGTAATTTTCTTTTCATTCCCTACAGATCAGTTTGTGCTGGTCTTCTTCTATACCCACACATGGCGTTTGCAGTGAGCCACAGCCTAAAAAAAACAAGAAATAAGTGGTTAGATAGAGTTCTAGAAGCAAAGCAAAATAAAAAGAGCTTTTACAATCATTGTTTGAGCTTCAGTCAGTGTGAGACCGCATCCACACTAAAACATTTTCACTTTAAAACACCTGTCTGGACAAGTATTTCATCTTCATTTCAGAAATAATCTGTGTGCATAGCAACGCCTGAAAAGAAATATCACAACGTCTCACGTACACTGGGCATGTAGGTACCAGTATAAATGAAAAGCAGGGGGATGGTTGGGGAACCATCATGTGGTTGGAGCCTGAAGGATCAGGAAACTAACATAGTGACAGTAAGGCCCAAATAGAAGCAAATGTGGGCATCATCATTTCCATAAGTCTCAGTTTTTGCCTGTCCGGACTAAAACACGACTCCAGAGATTTGCACCAGTCATAAATGCAGAAGTTTAAAATGAAATTGTATTCGTGTGGATGTGGCCTTTGTCACTAATTTTTTTTAATGAGTCACTGAAGAGTGTTAAAGCAAACTCCTATTACTAAAACCTGCTGAAGAATTTTACTCTGTTAACAAATATCTAACACATCTCGGCATATCAGTACATGACTTAGATACTCACATTGCACCGAGTTGCCGTCTCCATGTTCTTGCACCAGAATGCAGGTCCCCAGCTGCACTGTTCTGTTCCCAGCAGCCTGCGCACGCTTTCGGGGCAGGCTCCCACTTTCTGTAACACACAAAGAAATCCAACTCAGATTCTAAACTGGGCCAAAGATCTTTTTTACCGTCCATTGCTGATAGTTTATACATTTTGCCATTATCTGTAAAATTTGCAAAAATCAGGAATGTTTTGTACTCTTGAAAAAAACTGCCTGGATCAGTGAATAATCTTGGTCTTTGACACATCCGGAAAGTCAAACATCCTAACCACAAAGCTCACTTATCTTTTATTACTCAATATTTGGTAATAATTTACTCCTTACCATGCACACAAAGTCTGGGTCGAGCATCTGGAGCAGCAGCTGGACAAGCATCGGCTCATACTGTTCAACCAACTGGTCACACTGTTGACACAAACACACGGAGGGTCATGCAAAACTGTCACATGAAGACAAACAAAGTTACACAAAGTAAGAAAATGCAGCTACTCACCTCAGTCTGGTAAGAGGAAGGCAGGAAGCTGCACACTTTCATCACAGCATCTTCAATCTCAGCCGCTGTAGCATTCTTCTCCAGGATGCCATCGACGTAATTAACTGCCATTTTACACACCTCACAGTAGCCACCAGCCTTGAAGCGAGGCTGGTCCAGTGCAGCTGTAAAGAATTGTCAGTGTTATTGCCCATATGTAAAAAGACACTGTACCCTTGCATTTTGAATCACAGAAAAACTCTAATCACAGTTTAAATGTGGCATGTTAGGTTGCAGTGTGGCATGACAGTTCCTCACACAGGACAATATTTGTTACAGAAAAGTAAACTAAAATCGCCAAACACATCTGTGCAATGTGGACTGAACGCCTCTACACTTATGTGTTGTGATTTTACTTCTGCGTGACAGGGTAGTCCAAAGTGTACAGAGCAGTGTAGGTAGAACTTACCCACAAATGTGCGGCTGGCATCATTGCACAGTGCCAGCACCGTGCAGATAGTCTTGGGGTCAGCCTGCTGCACCAGCAGCTCAATGATGGCCTGGCCGTACGTCTCAATCAGGTCCTTGCACTGGGCAGTCAGAGTGGAGGGCAGAAGTGTGCACACCTTCTCCACCGCATGAATAACCTCCTCCTGACAAGAGACAGACAGGTCAGCTTGACACCAGAACTAACTGCACCAGCACTGTGTTTGTGACTGTTTTATGGCTGAATTTTATAGTCATGCAGGTTTAGTGGAACACATCCTACCTCTGTCGTTTCATCCTGCAGCATACTCTCCAACTGCTTCATCACAAACTCACAGATGGCACATGTCGGGGAGTCACGGACGCGAACCATGGACTGGAAAACAATAAGATACAGTCTTGTGAGCATGTAAAATACTTTTCTATGTAATTGATTTTTATCCTTCATCAATGACTCAATTCGATCAATAAATCCATGACTTACCTTAGACTTGTCACTAGCAGAGTCCACCTTGGTGGCAGGGAAAAGCTTGGCAGCAGGGAAAACTTTGGCAGCAGGCACAGTCTTGGCAGCTTCAAGCTTCAGCATGGGAATGGACTTCTTCATAGCCGCACAAAAGCCAGCATGGGCGCACAAATCCTTGGGTTGCTGAAGAAACAAGTGGATATTTAAGATACAAACCCAAAGGTTTAAAAAAAAAAATAATTTGACACATTGCATGCTGTTAGCATAAAATGTGTGTAATCTGCATACCATTCCATCACATTACCACCCATGCAATATGCAATAGTTTGTGTTCTACCCAAAAAAACAAACAAAAAAAACATCTAATGAAGCTTTTCACCAAACCAAACACGCAGCAACATACACCCATAGTGACCATAATGTAGACTCCTGTACCACTGACAGGAGGAATCCAACAAGTAAACCACAGTGTTAAAGAAACAACAGCTAGTTGTGCCACTAAAAAACAGTCTCCCCTAAGTTGACTTGTGTAAATTAAGGAAGAAGTTGTTGCGGTTTAAACAACATTGTTAGGTCCTTGACCTGACTATACCATGACATTTCTTATGATTCAGCAGTATATAAATAAAATTCAATTGACTCAAGCACATCTCACAAGATCCAAGCATTCTATAAGTGACAGCATGCTCATGTGATGTGAAGCAACAAGAGAAAATCCGAATGTGGCCATTTTCTGCAGTGTTGTAACAGGTTAACTGTCAAGTCACTAGCCAAACAAGCGGTGTTCAGGTAAAACAGTCTCGCTCATAATAAGGTCACCATTCACATGCGTCTTTACAGTGTCAGTGTGTTGCGCTACAAGTGGACAGCACATAAAGCGAGATCTAAGGGTTAGAAGGCTACAGGCTGAACACAGAGTGACCTACCTGTTCCTGAGGAGCAGCATACAAAACCCAGAGCAGGAAAAAACAGAGCAGAATGACATGGATGGAGAGGAGAAAAATAAAGAAGGAACACAGGCGGAAAAGACAACAGAAATTAGGAAGAAAAAATTAAAACAGAAAGTAAGCGATTTGAAGCTGAGAAAAAACTGAAGTCAGCAGGCTAGGTGGTGCTGTAAGACTGAATATGGATTTAGCACCACCAACAAGTACAAATTATCACAGAGCCAGTAGTTTTAATGACTACATCATTAAGCTCGTTATTGAGTATTAGAGTATAATGACCACTCAAGTCACTGTGTGGCTTAAATATGAAAAGGAAAAAAAGGTTTCCTAACTTTGTTCAAATTGGTAAAGAACTTCATGTGTAAGGACCAGAGGACTCACCATGGACATGAGCTGCTCAATAACAAGTTCACCGTACTCGCCAACATACTGCTTGCACTGCAATAAGGTAAAATACAGTCAATATAGAGCATTTTCTTTTTATTGACAAAGAAAATGTGTATTTAATAAATATTTTTTACAGTACTTGTGGGACACTCACCATTGCAGACAAGCTTGGCCCCAACAGGTCACACTGGTTCTCAATATTTGCAATAAGAGAGGTAATAAATGTGGAGTTAGCCTTGGCTTCTGCTTGAGCATCAGTCAGGAACTTGATGCAGTCCTGGCACACCACATCACTTTCCTGCAGGGAAGAAAGGTAAGAGTATTGGCCAAAGGAAGACGGTACTCATCAACACCAAGGGGAGAACAAAGGCAGAGTCCACATGTCTGCAGACAAATGTGTGCAGCCCAAAATTTGTGAAGACATAGACTGTATGCGCTGCAAGCACAATGCTGCACATGTACCAAGAAAGCGAAATAGATTAATGTTTTGAGAAGAAGCTGTACAAAGAATATATATATAAAATACTATTCTATATAATTCATCATTAAAAGAGTTGTACTTGAGGTAGAGTTGTTGCCGGACTTTAGAGGTGCTGTGATTTGTACATGCATTACATCAGTGTCCAAAGTGAGAAGTCCCTAATTCTCCAGAATTCCTGTGCCATGTCCACCCACTGTGCTTGGGAGGGGAACCTAACACCAGCTGCTGGCTTGGCACAACTCAAGCATATACTATACTTTCCTGTGAAGATCCAGCAAAATGCACCCAGTTACAGCCAGCTTTTCAGAAACATCAACAGAAGCCCTGTGTCTTTTTTTTTGTGTTTGATGCTAGGGGCAATCGGACACACAACGGACAGATGCAAGCCCTCAAATTGGAGTATAAATGGACCCATGTGCACACCCGCTGGCAGTCTTCAAAATGTCCATTGTTTTGCAAACGCAACAACCATGAACTGACCATAATGCTGCTTATGTGGGTGCAAAAAGGAGCTGAACAGTATACCTGCTTTTGAGTCTCTTCTTTGGGGGCCTCCTCCTTGAGGCTCTCCTGAGGATAAAGGAGCTCAGGCACATTGAGGAGGAAGGGTGCCACTTTTTGGGAGAGGTCAATCTGAGGTATTTCATTGGACGTGAGCTGCTCCTGGGTGTGAACCTTAGCCATGGCTGCCTGCTGGGACTGACAGAGTCCCATAGCGCCACACACCACAGCAGGATCCTCCTGAAAACACACAAGTTACTTTAAAACCTTGACAATTTTTATAATCCCTTTATTAGATGCCTAACTTAAAAAGCCTTCAGTATGAATCTGAACTAAATAACCTGATGAACCCTAGTTTTGAAGCCAGCATTACACACACAATCTAACTTCATTAAGAAATTCTGAAAACCACTAAGAAAAATCTTCTTTCTTTTTAATCGATTCTGTAAAGAACTGTTGTTTTTGGTCCCAAAGTTGCTGTAGCAGGTGAGAGTTAAGACAAAGACAACTACACCAAATGATCCTAGTCACAGGGTTCAGTCTTACACAACGACTGCTTTGTTCCCATTTAGACTTAAACTCACTTCCCTATCAATAGCCCTTATTCAGCTGGCTGCACTTTGCTCACACAGCCACTTCTGTTTTTCCTTTTTTTTAACACCAAAGGGCAGATGGGCCCTTTACTTAACAGTCTTAGATAAACTGAGTGATAAACCCAGTTCCAACAAGCTTTAGTAACCTCTTTGGCTAACCATCTACAGCATATTTGAGACAACAGATATGGTTCTAAATGTAAACACTGTACAGTTGAAAGGTTAACTTGTGGAGGTCCAAACCTAAAGCCGTTTTGAAAACTGTTACAACCCTGGACATCCACTACAAGTTTTTACATCTACGTTTAAACTGAAGACCATCCAAGTTTAGTTAACAATGCTCACCAGCTCTCCAGTGATGATTCCCATGATGATGGGATAGTAGTTATCCACCATCTCCTTGCACTCCGCAGTTAAACCTTGATCCGGAATAAGCTGGCAGGCCTTCTCCAGGTAGCCAAGAACCTCAGCCTATGATCAGAAATATGAAGATACTAGTCTTTTAGCAGAGTTTTCAAGGTCTTGACATATTTATTAAAAATGAACATAGATATTTTTTTTTTAATCTTACCTCTGTTGCATTGTCTTTCAGTATCTGCTCCACCACTATCAGGATCTCTTTACACAGGTCACATGGCACTGTTTTCTAAAGCCAGACAGTAAAGTGTGTGAATGAAGATTACTGTTAGAGTAGTTCAAAATACAAATGAGAAATTCAGGAATCTTTAAGAGAAACGTGTGCTCTGTTGGTGGCACATTACATTACATGGAAACGTATGAATAGAGATTGTCAGTTTTGTAGGCAAATAATAAAAATAAAAAATATCAGTCTCACCATCTGGGGTTTGTTCCACACGTTCTGTTGGCAGTGAGTCACAGCTCCACACAGGGATGCCGTCTTTACATTCTGACACCAGTAGGGGGGGCCACGAGCACACTGCTCAGTGCCGAGGAGAGGAGTTGCTACAGCTGCAAAGCAGACAAAAGTCAAATTCCATACCCTTAAGAGAGCTTTATGAGGCTGCTCAGAAAGCAAATCACATGAAAAAAATACATTTCTGAATATGCCATTGCGGCTTACATGGAAAGTTAAAAGGCACGTGCAGAAATGACAGTCTGATTCTTATTGGTTACCTTTTTTCCCCTCCAAAGGGAACTACGTTTAAGGTTTAATATGCTCTCAGTCAATGTAGAACAAGGATTTTCAGAGCGTGGGACTGTGCCTTACCTAAGATAAAGTTCAGAAAAAAGGCACTCTCTCATGCACTTATTATTTACTTGCTTAGTTTTGTTCAATTTCTGGAAGCCTATAAGACCATGATAACATTATTTGCTCCTGATAGGCACTAAATAACTCAGCCAAGATATCCTAATATTGCTGTTTGATATAACCAATGACTACACAAAATACATAAAATGGTCTGACCTAAGGAGTTTACGTTGAAAACAAAACAACAAAAAATGTAAAATTCTTCAATACTATCAGATCTCTGAACTCTCTCCTTAATCAAATAACATAATTAGGCTACTAAATGTGACCTCCATGTGATAACTAATGATATAATGAGTAATATTCTTTTCATATCCATTTACTGAGCCTCCCTTAAAACAGTCAAAACCCTTTGGGGGGCCCACCTTCAAAACTGAAAACCTTTGAACATGCAGACATTTTCACATGTCACCTAGAGTTTATACAATGAAAGAGGAAGTAACATTCTCACATCTTGATTTTCTGGACACGCTAGTTCACTTAGAAGTACATAGTTTGGCCTCAACACACCTTTGATTAAATCTGCCTGGTGATGCCTGCATTTACCAGAGGGGGAATTTCAAGTCTGCCTTTTCTAAACATTAAACTGGGAAGTTATGAAGTATTTACTTCCTTATATGATACTGCTCAGCAGGTACATTTTTAAAACTGCTCTTTCAAGAAGGAAAACAAAAGGTCAAGCTTAACTTTATTAGCTGAGTTTTAAGATGTTTCGCAGATGATAATTATCAGTATTTATTTAACATTTAGTTCAACGCTTTGGTCTGATGAACATGAAACACTAAATGATGGCGTTCAAAATCTCTAAAGGTATTGAAAAAGCTTAGTTTTGTCCATCCCTTCACCAGCCTCGAGAAACTAACAAAATGCAGTTGAGTACTGTTGTTGGGCAAGTCAAGAAAAATCAGTGGGTTTATCCTGTGAACCTGAAGCCAGTTAAATCACTGAGGATTGTGGGGAAATACCCTTGCCTTTCTGTATTATAATTCCTAATGAATAAAAACATATTCAGTCCCATTAACTTAAATTGCTAATTTACATTAGCAAATGCCTCTAAATCTGGCATAACTTCCCATCAGCAACCATCAAAAAAAATGAATAGCCTGTTGAAACCAGTCAAACCATACCAGACAAAGAGGGGAACTTATCATTTACATACGAATCACAATTGCAGAAGTGTGAATTAACGGTGGCTTCTTCTGGATCAATGCACAAAAAAAAAAGAAGTAATTATCACATGAAGTGAAAAAGTGATGTGGGAAAGCACCTATTAGTCTGTAGCAGGGTTTCCTGTTTTTCTATAAACGGTCTTAAATTATGGTTGAGAAAAAAAGCAAGATCTCCACATTTAAATACAAAAACTACATGTGGACATGTGAGTAAAATGCTGTAAAGATTACTATGTTATCTTAGAGGGATTAAAACCAAACTCAAAAACACAAGTGTACCCAGGATATTAACTAATCAGGATGCAAGAGCTATCCGAGGCCAGTGAGTGGACTTTGGGTGATTATGGCAAAGAATAGGCAATGCAGGCCAGGCTGTACAGACCAACTTTCAGCGCAGGCAGTGCACTCCCACCCTCCACTTGAGTCACATGAGCAGTCAGACAAAATAACAAGCTGTTCCCTTGTAGAGCGGCTGTTCCAATGAGGACATCTCTGCACACGGCTTTAGGATTGACTCAAACCATTTTACAGGTAACAAGGCAATAAACAGTAACAAGAACTACATATTTGTATGGGTTCTATGTAGTCACTCCCAGCACAAAAATACCGTTTGCAAGAAGTCAGCAGAAACAGCAGGGACATCTACAATTCTACACTTGACTCACATCCTATGGCTGTGAATGGTGAGGTTTTCTGAAACAGAAACCTCACCATTATGCAAGTGATCAGAATCACATGACGCAGAAAAGCATTAAAGGCTTTTAATGGGATCCACACTGGTTTGTACGAGAACAGCAAGTCACCTTAACAAGATTGAACAGTTTCAATACAGCTGCTATGCATTCATTTAAAGCCCGCAACAACGGACTGCAAGAAAGCCCAGTAAACAATATGACTGAGCTCTAAACTTGTGAAAAACACCACTTAGGAATGTCTGCAACAAACACATGCAACAATGTGCAAAGAATCTTTTCCACCATAAGTCAAACTGAAGATAAAAAATTACATTCAGTCCAGATCCATATTTCAAATACCACAAGACCAAGTCAACAATACGTCACGGTAGCCTAGATGTTTGAGTTCTGCATATCTTTACTGCAGAAATAATCTGGTGGTTTTGATGATATCACTGACCCAGTTCAGACGTTACAATGAAACAGGATTGTAAAGCTGGAAGTATCAAAGGTGAACATGGAGATAAATGCTAGAATCACTACACACACACAAAAAAAAAAGAGAAAAAAAACTCCAGTGGAATTAAACTCGAAAGCAAACTTTCTACATTTAAGTAAACAGGCTGAAATAAAAGCTGCCGGATTAGCGGGTCGTATTCACAATTCCTCCTAGAACCAAAACAGAGGTCAACAAAACAACATGTACTGTACATAACCTGCTCGGTGCTGGGAGGTGGACCAGCCCAAACTGACAGAGCTGTCTAATGTGAAAACATCAACCGATACCGGTATAAAAATACAACTCAAATTACCTCCAACATGTCGGCTAACTTGCTGTTCAGCTAACTTAGTTCAAGGTGCGGTTTCCGTACAGTTAGACAACCAAACGCTTATCTATGACTAGCAATGAGTTAGCCAAATTAGCATACTTGCGTTAGCTACCAGGCTAACGTTAGCACAGCCGTTACAAGCCGAGGCTAGCGGGCCAACAATAACGCCTGTAAACCTCAAAGGCACACGGCCAAATAGTCACCTTACGCTGGTTATTTACGTATGTATCATACATCTAGCAAAATAGCTGAATGAACACAAGCACATAGCTTATTTCTTATATTAAACAATAACCGGAATGCGGCGGCGTTCGTCGCTAAAGTTAACTTGTTTACAAAAGCTAACGCTACTTGAAACGCTTCCGCGTCTTGATGTTAAAACGCACTTAGTTACACAACCAAAGAGCGCTTATTATGGGCTGACAACTGTCCCAATCATGTCACTTTTGACATACAAAACAGCATTCATATATTTTGTAGCATGTCGATATTACCTGAAGACACGAAAAGCAGTGTTAGGAGCAGCATGACTCCGCTGGTTTGCGGCTCGTCTGTTTGTGTTGTTCGGCGGATGAAGCGCGTTGACTGGAGAACAGAGAGCACTGCAATGCAGAGCGAGGCGTGTTGATGCCTTTATGATGTCTCACTGTCAGCTGACTGCTCAGGCATGTGACTCCTCAGCTTAGTGCCTCCGATGTGATCATTCATATCAAAGATCGAGAGACTTTCTGAATGTTTAAAAGCCGATTTTCCATCCAGATACCTAAACAATTACCAGACCTGTTAACTTGTGAACGATGAAATAAAAGTACACGTGTTTTTGATATCGGGGGGAAAAACAAGTGGATTGATTAATTTTCTGCTTGATTTTTCACTACTAGACCCTAGGCTGTCATTTCTAATTTACTTTCTATATTATTACAAAGATTCTAAGATTAAATTGTAGTTTCCAAAAGCTAAATTTAAACGGTCCCTATGATGTTGGGATTAAGCCTGACTAATCAAAGGTTAATTTACACAACCCAAATCCCATTGATGGCTTTTTTGTTGTGTTGAGTCAGCTCTAGCCTAGATTTAACCAACCAATATGAAGCTAACCAAGCCTAAGGAAGTTCAGGAAAAACACCACAGTGACCTCTGTTGATTAAAGTCACGCAAGGTTGTTTAATTTAATCTAAGAAGGACCAATCATAAAAGTTTGGAAGATTAGTCACAGCTCCATAGTTGTTTATTAACCATGGTTTTACAGAGGACAAATGAACCAGTCTGGATGGCTAATTAAAAAGTTCCATAAACCACATCTAAAACTAGAATGAAAACCAGAAGTGAAATTGCCATCACTTGACTAAACATCATGTGGAGTCCAATGTGTAAAGAAACTTGCAAATAAGACAGGAAAAGTAGTTTATTACAACATATGACATTACATCCAAATGCAGGCCAACAGCTATGAAAAAAGGGTCCAAGAGGGAAGCTTCACACAGTGCATCTCCTGGATAGGAGCAGCGAAACCTGTAAAACAAAGAGAACAAATGTTATATACGGTTAATGTACAGTACAGTTAGTCAGCACCACATGATCTCCATGAACAGAAGGTAAAGGACACTGTAATAAAGTCTCTGTAAGGCTGCACTGACAGCATTTTAGAGTCTGACTGACACTGTAGATTTATGAACAACCTCAGTATCAGTATTTAAGAAATTGAAAAATCAAATATCACTTGCTTTTATTTAAGATTTTTGATGAAGATCTACTAAAAATGTGTCTTTATATAAAAAATGATAGAGATAGGCACTGTGTAAGAACATTTTTTATGCAGAACTAAAAAATGTGGTTGTCTTCATGTAATTCCAATTTATATCAGATAGCAGCAAGCGAGGAAACACATTTTAAGTGAAGTAAGTTGACAAGTGACTTCATCAAAATTGCCAAAATCTGCCAATTTTACCATCACATTTGCACACATGCTGATGCTGCAGGAAAGGATTGGCTTTTTACAGTATGTCAGTTAGATGAAGCATAAAAAAAAGGAAGTGCAATGTAATTTGCATTGCTCTTTATATTATAACAACAGCAAATATTGTTCAGTAAAACAAAAATCATATCTATATACATATATATGGTTTTTTAATTATTGTTTTTGCATTAGTGTATTGCTTTTAAAAATGTGAATGTGTATCAAAAGTTTAATTAATGTGAAAAAAACATCACCAGATGGAATGGGGGGAAAAAATAGAAGTATTTTTTTTAGATAAAAACATTAAAAATATGTTTGGTATTTCCTTTAATTTGCCTGTACCAATATATATCTGTGCTAACCCCACCTAAACCATTCAAAATAATGCCATGCCAACATATTACTCCGGCATATCTGTATACTACATTTGGCACATGTCAGGCATATTACGTTAATCAAAGAAAACAAATCTCTTGTTGTGATTTATATAATCACTTAGATTTCCAATTTTGCTGCTCATTTCATCACCACAGCTGTTAGGAGTTCACCACCCCGTGACACTGTGGGGAAATTTGTCTTTGGCCTGATTTGTGTTTTTGCTGTCTGTCTCAGTCAGCATGTCTGTTCTTCTTTTTTTTTCTTTTTTTTTAGGATAAGACACACTGCGGTACAACTGTGTCAGGATCTACAGCCTGTTTTTTTGATGACTTTGTCAGCTTATGTTTCTCCTTGAAACCTGCTAACTATTCACCTTTGTTACCTACAAGGAAGTGCCTTTAGCTTACTACTCTGCTCCAGTTTCCTCATTTCTTTCCAAATGTGGACGTGTTCACACCCTTTAAATCTACGCAGGTTGATAAAACACCTTGAGGAAGAGCATTATTTTAATTTTTAACTGCATTAGAGAACTACAGGTATCTGTCAGGTTCCCATCACTGTGAACCAACACTGATATTATCCCTCCTATTGCGTTCAAATTTACTGACATCTTTTATGCTTTGTCTCACTTTGACCCCAGCAATTTAAACCTCCAGAAAATATCAGAATTAAAATTGGTACCCAAGTTTATGTGTAAATAGCCTTTTTAGATATAACTGAAAAAAATTATGTCAATGACTTATTTAGAGATGTTAAACACTGAATGGGGTCAAATTGATCCCAAAGATAATATGAGGGTTAATGTACATTTTTATATTAGTCCTGGAGCTACAACAGAGATATCCTAAAGGGAAACTCAGTTTTCATTTTCCATTTTCAGTTCTTTTCAATGGCACCAGTGATAGCAGCTCAAAATAAGGTTTTTAAATAGACATTATGTGACTTCAGTGATTTTTAGATTTAATTGACTAATTTATTAGTCACTTGAAAAGTCTATGACTGTCCAAATTGCCTCATATTTTATGGAAAAGAAAAGCTATTAATAGAAACAAAAATGCTTTGGGGGACTTCTTTCAGGCTCTTTCCTGACATTGCATCTTTTAAATTCTGCTGAACTTTTATCTGATAATGTACGTAAACAGCAAAACCTTGTTTCATAAATGTAATCAGCTGTTAATGTTCTTCCTTTGATATCATAAATTACATCCTTGGGTTTTTACAGATTGGGCATCATTTCTTAAACCGTAATTGACGTGTGTTCTTATGATTGCCATTTTTCTAGAAGAATTGTTAACATGTTGATAAGATATAGAATAAATGACAAAAACAGCTGCAGCACTAAATCCATGCATACAACAGTTAAATTGGGCTAAATGAGCACAGAGATGGAGTCAGATGAAAACATCACTGCTGCTCATAAACCAGTTGTGGGCTTCATTTTGAACCAAATACATGGCTTGAACTGATGATACTTGGCTGTGTCCACCTGAGGCCTCCCTTACATTCAGTCAGTGTTTGGGAAGACAGCAGTTACCGCTGGGGACCCGGTCGTCTTTCTTCAGCACCGTGGGCCGCACCACGTCCACATCTCGGTGCAGGTGATTCAGCAAGCCAGTGAGGATATTGGGAGAGGCGTAGAAATCGACCAGAAAGTAAGATCCTCGGCTGTGCCTCTGATTGTGTTTGGTTATCTTGTAGGGCAGCAGTCTCTCCCCCAGATTCTCCAGGCCCCTCACCACGGCGCCCCGCTCCATCAGAGTCTCCACTGTCCGCCGCAGAGTAGCCGCCGTCTCCGGCCGCTGCATCGCTTTCAGGATCAGGGACAGTTCGTATCGAGGCATGGCTCCGTCAAAGTAATCCGCGAATCACAGTTTCAATTCAGCTAGCAATGAATCGTTGTCATTGCCACACTGTGCCGTTCAAAGGCGACCATATTATGACACGAGGGACAGGGAAGGTCTTTGGTGATGACGTATAAATCATGCGCCCGTCTTAACAGCAACATGGCTAAATAAATATGAAACCTAAGAAGAGCGGTGCATTAAAATATGTCTTCAAGTAGTTAAAGATGTCTAATTTAAATTTTACAACACTTTACTTATTAAACATACAAATAATTCAGATTCTGATAAACCAAAAATCAAGAAAACGAGTTAGCTACAGAGGTCTCACTCTGCCTCGATTTCCTGGTGCTATTTGAGCCAAACACGTTTCAAATCAAGACGTTTATAAATGCATACTATTATTTTTTAGAGCAAATACTCAATTGAATTATATAGTTTGTACGATTATTTAGCATTTGGCCGTCGGATGAATTAACCTGCAAATTTGGTTCAGAAAGTGGGCCATTTTTTTCCAAACGGAGTTAACCATCTTATTTCTAAATAGCGCGTTTACGTCGTTATTAAGTGCCTATGCGCATGCTCACAAGTGACGGTTCCGGGCGCTTCCTTCCCTTCTAGAAGGAGCGTGGTGAAGATGGCGGCGCAGAAGTCGGTGCCGAGTGATCTTTATAAATGCGTATATTCGTTTCTGCTTGAAAATAAGTTCACTAAGGTGGCTCAGCAGTTCATGAAGCAGACTAAAGTCGTAAGTAGCTCACGTTGATGGTCAGTTTTAAATGTTGTGTATTAGCAGCTGGCATGACACGAAGTTAAAGGCAGACTACACGCGGGGTAAATACCTACAGCTACATACAGAGTGTATAGCCCCGGTGAAGTTAGCACGTGTATGAGAACACGTTGTGCAAAGCGGCTACATGTTCCTGCACTAATTCATGTTTTACATACGTTCAACTGAGAATTTGAATCATACAAAATTCTTTATTGTAGATCACTTCGAGTAAATGTTAGATTGTACAAACTTTGAAAAAGCTGGGAGTGAATGGTTAATTAAATTTTTTTTTTTTTTTTTTTACGTGTGTCTCTAGAATCCACAAGATCAAAATGAAGAAAGTCTCGTCAACATCTACAACTTCTGGGTGAAGTGAGTGGCTCATTGTCTTTTATGGCTTTTATGTATTTAAGCTACATTAATATACTGTGGAATGGCTCGCTCTATGTGTCGATGTGCATGCCCCTCAAAAGGATAGATTATACACATGCAAAGAAAATCAGTACTCCTGCTAGCTCCAGGAGTTGTCACTAGTTGACAACCCTATCTTAGTTTTGTTCATCTGTATATTATATATCTACATATTATATAATATAATCTGTTATTTTGCAAATGACAAGTGACTTCTGTTTTAGGGAAGATTCTCCTTTTTATGTCACTGAGTTTTTACAGATTGTCTTAATATATTTTAAATCATTTTTGGCATACTGTAATTTTACCAAAGCTTTGGAAAGAATTTTAAGAACATCTCTCGTTTTCTTTTATCAAATTTACTCAACAGGCTTCAACCTAAATATGTTTGAATTTTGCCATATTTGTTAAATTACGAAGACATCTTCTATATGGCATTTAAAAATCTTACAACAATTAAATGCACACAATAAATTATGTTTTAAGTTATGATAAAGCAGCTGACGGGTACCGGCAGGCCAAGTGCGTGGCAGCTCGTGCGGTCGCGGAGGCAAAAACCCAGGTCTGGGAGGAGTTCGGGGAAGCAATGGAGGAGGACTGTCGGGTCGGCCTCGAAGAAATTCTGGCAAACCGTCCGGCGCCTCAAGAAGGGAAAGCAGCTCTCCACCAGCACTGTCTTTGGTGCGGGTGGGGACCTCCTGACCTCGACTGAGGAGGTCGTTGGGCGGTGGAAGGAATACTTCGAGGGTCTCCTCAATCCCGCCGTCACGTCTTCCGAAGAGGAAGCAGAGACTGTGGACTCAGAGGCGGACTCGCCCATCACCCGGGCTGAAGTCACCGAGGTGGTTAGAAAGCTCCCCGGTGGCAGAGCTCCGGGGGTGGATGAGATCCGTCCTGAATACGTCCAGACTCTGGATGTTGTGGGACTGTCCTGGTTGACACGTCTCTGCAACATCGCGTGGTGGTTGGGGACCTCCAGTACCTCTGGATTGGCAGACCAGGGTGGTGGTCCCTGTGTTTAAGAAGGGGGACCGGAGGGTGTGTTCCAACTGCAGAGGGATCACACTCCTCAGCCTCCCCGGTAAGGTCTATTCAAGGGTACTGGAGAGGAAGATACGACCGATAGTCGAACCTCGGATTCAGGAGGAGCAGTCTGGTTTCCGTCCCGGTCGCAGCACACTGGACCAGCTCTATACCCTCCATCAGGTGCTCGAGGGCTCATGGGAGTTCGCCCAACCAGTCCACATGGGTTTTGTGGATCTGGAGAAGGCGTTCGACCGTGTTCCTCGTGGCGTCCTGTGGGGGGTGCTTCGGGAGTATGGGGTACGGGGCCCTCTGTTAAGGGCTGTCCGCTCCCTTTACGACCGCAGCAGGAGCATGGTTCACATTGCTGGTAGTAAGTCAGACCTGTTCCCAGTGCGCGTTGGCCTCTGCCAGGGTTGCCCTTTATCACTGGTTCTGTTCATTATTTTTATGGACAGAATTTCTCGGTGCAGCCAGGGGGAGGAAGGGGTTCGGTTTGGGAACCACAGAATTTCATCTCTGCTGTTTGCAGATGATGTTGTTCTGTTGGCTTCATCAAATCAGGACCTCCAGCGTGCACTGGGGCGGTTTGCAGCCGAGTGTGGTGCGAGTGGGATGAGGATCAGCACCTCCAAATCCGAGGCCATGGTTCTCGACTGGAAAAAGGTGGCTCTCTTGTGGAGAGTCCCTGCCTCAAGTGGAGGAGTTCAAGTATCTCGAGGTCTTGTTCACGAGTGAGGGCCGGATGGAGTGTGAGATTGACAGACGGATCGGTGCAGCGTCTGCAGTGTTGCGGTCGCTGTACCGGACCATTGTGGTGAAGAGAGAGCTGAGCAAGGGAGCAAAGCTCTCGATTTACCGGTCAGTCTACATCCCAACCCTCACCTATGGTCATGAGATCTGGGTAATGACCGAAAGAACAAGATCACGGATACAAGCGGCCGAAATGAGTTTCCTCCACAGGGTGGCTGGGCGCTCCCTTAGAGATAGGGTGAGGAGCTCAGTCACGCGGGAGGAGCTCAGAGTAGAGCCGCTGCTCCTCCACGTCGAAAGGAGCCAGCTGAGGTGGCTCGGGCATCTGCTTCGGATGCCTCCTGGACACCTCCCTGGGGAGGTGTTCCGGGCACGTCCCACTGGGAGGAGGCCCCGGGGAAGACCCAGGACACGTTGGAGAGATTATGTCTCTCAACTGGCCTGGGAACGCCTAGGGGTCCACCCGGAAGAGCTGGAGGAGGTGTGCGCGGATCGGGAAGTCTGGGCGGCTCTGCTCAGGCTGCTGCCTCCGCGACCCGACTCCGGATAAGCGGGAGAAGATGGATGGAAGTTACAATGTGTTGAAACTGTAATCATTTCAAAATTTACAGTAGATACATTAATTTTCTTTTATCATTATTATTTTGTGTGTAAGCTGTAAATGTTAAATTTACAGACAATCCAAACTAAATTATAACTTGGCAATGATTAAAATAAAAAATTAGATGACAAAAAAGGCAGCTTGATGCATCTTGGTGCTTATCAAAGAGCGATACAGCAAGAGACCGTACAGCAAGATTTCCCCCTTTTTTAAAAGTATTTCTGGTGGAAGTAGGAGAAGGAGTTGTATGCTGTTCAGATTGTTGAGGCCTTTTTGGCAAATTTGTGGTAATTGCACTAAATACATATAACTGACTTGACTAGGTCTCCTGAAGCCAAGAAACGAAAAGCACCTGTTAATGCTGAAGCTACCAACGGCCCATCAGCCAAGAAAGCAAAAACCAGTCCAGAGAGCTCCAGCAGCGAAGAGTCAAGCAGTGAGGATGAAAAAGCTGCTGCTGCAAAACCAACTAAGGCTGCTCCAGCAGGTAATACCAATTGAAAGCTGCCAGTAATGTTATTCTGAAACCTTTTACAACATTGCCACTTAACCTTTCTTTATAATGTACATTTCAGCCAAAACAGTGCCTGCTAAAGCGAAAGCTGCATCAAGCAGCAGTGAAGACTCAAGTGACTCTGAAGAAGAGAAGGCTCCTCCAAAGCCTGCTGCAAAGGTAGGTAACATCCAAATTAAATATTCATGTCAGACCCTTTAATTGCTGCAAGACTTTGGTCGTTAGGCTATTATTAAAATGTAGTTTCTGTACATAGGCTCCTGTGAAGCAACCACCTGCTGCTGCAGCAGGCAGCACAAGGAAAAAGGACAGCAGCTCGAGCAGTGAAGAATCTGACTCTGAGGATGAACAGCCTGCCAAAGCTCCTGCACCAAGTGAGTTTATATCCATAAGTCAATAGTACTATCATAAAATAAAATTTAACTCAGAATGGCAATGTTCTTATCTAACTTTATCTACTTCTAAATAATAGAACCCAAAGCTGGTGCAGCCACTACACCCAAAGCAGCTGTTCCTACAAAAGGTGCAGCTCAGAAGAAGCAGGAGAGCAGCAGCAGTGAAGACAGCTCCTCAGATTCTGAAGATGAAAAGTCAACCAAGGTATACCAGAGACTACAACTATATCTTTGTTTTATCATATATTAATAATTGTCTTTATTCCAGAATTCAGAATAAAGTAGTGCAAATGAAATCCAGTGGGAATTGTAGAGTGTAAATATAGCACACAATAAAAAATTTCTTTCATGTGTTCTGCAAGGCTCCAGTCAAACCTGCCCCCGTAAAAAAGGCAGCAGCTCCGACTCCTGCTGCTGCTGAATCAAGTAGTGAAGAATCTTCATCTGAAGATGAGGCTCCTGCCAGCAAAAAACCCAAAGCAGGTGTGGTTTTGTACTTTCTGTTTTTTTATTGTATGCTCATTGACTGCTCGGCACTGTACACACCAATGAATGTTATGAGAGGTTTCATTCACAGACATTCACCAATCCCAGCCTAGTTTTCATTTGTTTTTTAACCTGTTACTGATATGCTGGATTTTAACAGCTACATGAAAAATACATTGAATTTTCTGTCATTCTTTTTACATCCATTTTTGTCTTGGTCATGACTCTCTATCATGTGTGTCCTAACTTTAGACCAAATTATGTCAAGAGCTGATTACCTGGTCCAACATGTGCTTGAAATACTGCATAGTTACCTGAAGATCCTGTTGTATTTGTGGTGATGCTAATCAGCTACTTGTGTCTTGTTAGGAGTGTACAGTGCAGTTCCACCTCCTGCTTCAATCCAGAAAGCTCCTGCTGCACCAGCAGCCAGCAAGGCCAAGGACAGTGACTCATCAGACAGCAGTGATGACAGCAGTGATGAGGATGAGAAGAAAGCAGCTGGTAAGAGTTTCCCACCTTTCTCACTTTGAACTCTGTGTTTTTAATGCCACATCTAACAGCATTGTATTCCCCTCAGCCAAACCTGCACCTGTCAAGGCAACGAAAGCCAAACCTGCTGTGTCCAAACCCGCTGCAAAGAAGCAGGAGTCCAGCTCCGAGAGCTCTGGTAATGATCAGGAATACCTGTCAGTCAATTTCTTCTCCGTTTTAAGCAATGCTAAACGTATGACAAATAATTTCCTTTATGCCCATGTCTGTGCAGATTCAAGCTCAGATGAAGAGGAAAAGAAGCCTGCAGCCAAGGTCACTCCAGCTAAAGGAGCCCCAGTCAAACCTGCCCCAGCTAAGGCTGCACCTGCTAAGGAAGACTCAGATGAAGACTCATCAAGTTCAGAGGAGGAAGAAGTGAAGAAACCTGCAGCAAAGGTGACACCTGCTAAAGCCATGCCTGCCAAGACTACCCCGGCTAAGAAGGACGAGTCTTCAAGCTCAGGTAGGAACATTTGAGCTTAGCATTTCTGTAGGAGTGACATATTTCTTGTAATACCTTTCATTTTCTTTCATTTATCTAACAGTTCTTGCCCATTCTATTCAGTTGTGGTGGGATCAAGGCTAGCATCAAAATCATGCCTATTCTCACCCCTGCTGTGTTACAGTAATTTCTTGTCTGCAAAACCTTCAAAACAATATTTGTCTTTGATACCAGACTCAGAAAGCAGTTCTGAAGATGAGGCTCCAGCAAAACCTAAAACTGCAGCCCCAGCACCAGCTGCTGCCGCCTCTAAGGTCCCAGCCAAGGCAGCAGAGACCAGCTCTGATTCAGACGATTCCTCTGAGGATGAGGAGGAACCAGTGAAAGCCAAGCCTGCAGCTAAAACCGTTACCCCAGCTTCAAAGTCTGCTGCCCCTGTTGCTAAGCCTGCAGCTAAGCCTGCAGCTAAGCCTGCTGCTGCAGCAGAAAGCAGCTCAGACTCTGATTCCTCATCTGAGGATGAAGAGCCGGCGAAGGTAGCTAAAACCGCTACCCCGGCTTCAAAGCCTGCTACCCCTGCTGCAAAGACTGCAGCTAAG